>NC_056744.1:121242826-121335326 GCF_019279795.1 Protopterus annectens | reverse complement strand
ACAGAAGCAAAACAGATATGGCTTTGATATCTTTGAGCACAGGAAATAAGAACTCCTGAATAATATGCATTCCTTTATAAAATAAATCACTGCATTCCTGTTGCTTATAACTAGTGACTTCTCTGTCAGATATTATATAGGTGTGGTATCACTTAAACTTTGCAGTTTCTTTGATACAGGAAACACAAGGTTCATCTATTTGGTTTTAGACATTTTACAAATAGCACATTAGCCTTCTTCCCAAAGTGTAGTGTACTGTAATTTGTGCATGTTCTTTTGTATTTAAGTAATTATTGTGTCATTAAGTTTTTTTTTCTGAAAATAAAGTATACATGCATGTTATTTACTCAAAGTAGTTCATTAGCCGAAGCACTGTCCTGGTAAATTACTGCATTCCTTGGATGCCATATTGAGGTGTTTCTTATATGTAACAGTTGTTGAACTAAATGCTTCTCTGTTTTTTTTTCTGCATTTACACTGAAATTGGGTATTGTTCTAGTTAACAAAAGCTAAATACAATGGATATGTGTATCCATTGCCTCCAGTTTCCTTTATTCAGCAGGACATGTTCTGGATACAAGTACCTATTTCGGAGAGGGATCGTTCTACTGCTACGTATTTTGATTGATGTGTGTTTCAAAGTGTCGTACTGCAGTGTCAGTAATGATTGACATGAGCAGATCAAAGACCAAGTTGGACTCTGCTCTCCGTTACAATATATTGAAAAGATCAGCAGAATGTTTCATTTACAGAAGTGATTTACATCTTGGCAAAATATAGTCTGGCGATTATCTTGGCTCAGCAGAAGAATTGTTGCCCACTGTACTGGCAAATGCAGTTCCCTTATAGTAAGCGATAGATTGTCAAATTAATGGTCAGGTGAGTGTTAGTTTCTGGTTCGGCATCTTGGTTTTTGATTTACTTTCAGAAAGCAGAGCAGCAACAATGTCCAGAGCTAAAATGGGTGGGTGAACTTTTGGCAGCAGATGTAATTTATCTGTATATATGCTTATACAGAAGCGATTAGTAAGAGCAACAACAAAAAAGTAATGATATCCATTACTTCAAGAAATCAGATTATGCATAACTGAGGGACTTACCATCCCTTCCCAGGTACTCCATCTATCAGATTCTGATTCCATGAAATGTGATTTGAAATTTTTCAACATAAAATCAAATCAGAATTCTGAGTGTAAGAAATGAAGAGGAAGTCAAGTGAAAGCAAGACCTTAGTCTTATTAAACGGCTTAAATGTAATTGTTTTTAGAAGTTAAAGTGATCAGTCAGAAAGTCTGTACAGTAAAGACTAGTGCAGATTAATGAAGACAATGTGAAACTGTATCAGAGGATGAATACTAAATTGTATAGCTGAAGGTAGCATAAACGATGTCTTAATCTAATAGCATAAAATAAAGTTAATACGTTTAGTAAGATAAAGATAGCACAATGAATTTAATGCTAAATATTCAGAATAAATTTAGTGACTATACAAGTTAAGCCTGAATGGAATAGTATGTGTTAGACCCATTAGAAAATATGCTGTGGTTAAAATAATTGAAGTAGTTTTACAAATGTAAAACACACACACTGTAAAAATATATAGAATTATGCAAATTTCAGAAACTATCCAGTAGATGATTAATTGCTTATAGAAATGGCACAATATGAATATCAGATCTGCAAACTTTTAAATTTGTTAATGCTTAAACAACAGGAATTAATGTAGTGGAAGTAAAAAAATGATTACATTTCAGTAAATAAGTTAAAATACTGATCAAAGATATGTTGAAAACACATGTTCTACAGACAGCAGTCTGGCAGCAAGTGGTCAAATATCAACTACATTTTTAAATAGCAAAAACCAAATCTAGATTCAACATAATCTTTAGTATTTCAACATCCTTGTTTATGAAGGACAGCAGAAAAACTCCAAGCAGTAACTACCAGCAGCTGGAGAACAACACAATACACCAAGGTCAAGATAAGTGACTGCCAGATGCTTACAGCTAGCCTACGTTTGATAGGAGGAGAAAATGAGGCATGCACAGATTGTCAGAGGAAAGTGAGGAAGTAGGTATACGTTGTAGGGCAGTTTGTGACAGAGTTGTTTATATGATAAAAAAAATACTTGAGGGTGAGTCTTTTGTTTTGATGCTGACTCTAAAGTTATGTTGTAGGCAATCTGTGGGTAGCCCATAAGTAAAATCACCAGTAATTTGCATTCCAAATACTCTGAATTTATGTACTGTCTGAGTTCCGAAACACTGAAATTGAAATGGGTTGAGCATTGAAATGAGGGCTTTTATTATCATTGTGGGTCTTTTTTAATTTATATACACATGTATGGTATTTATAAGTATACTAGGGCTCCTAACAGGGGCAGTTTAGTGTAGCCATTTGCCTGCTTGGCCTTTCATATCTTTGAATGCTACCTTGGGATTTGAGGATACAATATAATTATAGCACCTTTAGCAATGCAATCTTGTTCCTACCAAAATTCTGAGGTAAAAACACCTTTTGTTTGGTTTGATTATTTCTAGTTTGGCTAGACCATGACGTGGGGTTAGATTTGCAGCTCTTGAACCCCACTACATAGACATTTGTTTCTTTGCATTTTGTTGCATTTGTGTTGTATTGTGTGTGGAGGTTAGGAATAGGGAGGAGTACTCCTTATTATGATATTATTAAAACAAATCCTCCTTTATCTTCCTTTATGGATCACAGAAGGTTGGACCTTTGTCAACAGGGCCCACTGTCTTCTCCTTGACCATTGCTAATATCCTGTGTAAATTGCAGGTACCAAAGACTAAGGTGGTAATTACTGTACAGTATTTTACTTACACATTGTATAATTTACTCAGTATAATCATGATAAAATCCATTATCAGAGTCTGCATTCATATCTGGAAAGCAATGTTTGGGATTTAGAATGCAGTAAAGATGAAACCTACGAAGCAGTGCATCCATCTTTCATGTAACAAAACAGGTGACTACTCCCTCCAGTCAAAACAAACATGAGGTTACTAGTGTAAGGCAGTGCAGAGAAGACATTGCTGCTAAGCACTATTCTGTGTAGTCTGACACCTGTGGTGAAAAGTATTGCTGTGTTAATGCAATCACTGTTAAAACACCGTAAGCCTCGCTAGGACAGAAATTCCTTAGCATTACATAACTGCTAGGGTAAGCCACAACTGGCTCATTTAGGAATAATTATTGTCAACACAGAAATGAAAAAATACAGGAAAACTAAAAACTTAGATGCTTACACAAACACAGATAAAACACAAATTGTTTTTATATGTTACATAAGGATTATTTCTTTAATCAGCTGTATTAGCTTACCAAATCCTCAACATTTATAGTCTTATAAAGGGGTACAAAACATTTCAGGTTGCATTATTCTCATTCTAGAAACATGTAGTTAAGATAAGGGATGAATATTTCTTTTTAGTACAAGGAGACTCAACTTAAGTACTTAAATCATGTTATTTAATATGTAGACAGACATGTCACTGCTGTATACTGTTAAATGTACTTTTTTGCCCAATGACATTATTTTGTATGAAGAGGGCAGCTTCTTGAAATTATTTTCATATATTTTTGAAATATTTATCCTTCAGGATTCCAGATGCATAGTTGTTTTTACAGTTTGCTGTAAAGGTGCTGCTGTTGCTTATCAAAAGTTAATAATTCTTGCACTAGGTGTTTTTGTTTTAAAATAGAAAAAGTATGGTCCTGGAAGCTAATACATTCTAGTTTTACCATGCCAAAATTCTTTTTACCTTCCTGTAACTAGCTGCTTTAGAATTGTTATGTATTCCATACTGGCAGTTTATTTTAATAGTAAGAATTGTATAGTGACAAAGTCATAATGTGCAGTCATGTATTATATGATTTTGTATATTGTTGTACTACGTCTCCTCAAGTTACCAGAACTGAACTTAGATCAGGCAAGTTCAGCAACATTAGGTCATATTTTCTGAGCTTGACTACTCAGACTGTCATAACACAGGTGTTAGAGCTCATGAACAGTATATGCTGATGAAACATTTCAGACAAAAAAAGAAGTTTGCCCCCCTACACTTCTTATGTAGAGAGCAAGTCCCTCCCCCAGACTTTAATCTTCTCACTCTGAGGTTACTACAGCTTGTAAAAAAGTACTACTAACAGACAGTGTAAAGGCTATGTCATTCATTCTCTGGGAGTTTCTGAGACTGGAACAAATATGTATAAGCAACAGTATGTCATTCATATGTGTCCCAAGAGACAGTAACTTCAGTAGCTCAAGTTGTTATCTTCTAACAAGGGTTTGTTTGTGTCTTTCGGCTTTTCCCGGTTAGGGGTCGCCACAGCGGGACTCCGGTCCGCTAATGATTGGCAGTTGATTTTTACGTACCGGCTTGCCAGGCCTGATGCACAACCTTCAACGAAAGTACGCTCATTCACGCATGTCTCCACGCAGAAGACGCTCTAGCTGAGAATCGAACCGGACAGCGTCTTACTGTGAGGCAACAACGCTACTGCAGTACCACCACCCCGGATTTATCTTCTAACAAGGGTGATGCAAGTAATTGACTATAGGACTAATTGTCACAGACAGTTCTGGAAGAACATCTGAGGGAGAGGTAAGACTCAGCAGCTACTTGCCAGCCCTCCTACCTTGAAAGGAAGGCAAATAGATGATCTGATAAAGAGCAGCCCACTAATGGAAGCTGCAGTTAGTCCAGGATGGAGAACAATGGGCCTCCTGATAGTTATAGGCAAATATAGAATGTGTTTGTTTTAGATTTCCCTACTGCGTTTGTAGTCCTGTATTTACGTTTGCAGGGAGAAGTCCATCACTACAGTGTTGTGGTCCATGGTTAGTGTTTCACAGGCTCTTGTGCCTTCCCCATTACTGGCTAAGCTTCTGTTTTGAAGGACAAGGTTACACATGGATCATTATAGGGTATAGGGTGCATCCACTGGGAGGGAGAATAAATGGATCCATAGGCTGAGCTAATGTAACAGCTCTTAGATCAGTAGGTGCAACTGCTGCCTCTACTTCATATAAACTGTAAACATTTTTTTTTCATTCATTTTCTGATTATATCCAAATTTGAGGTTGCAGGGTATTTGGGCACATTCTAACACTCACTGAGTGCCTCACACACCTATAGGCTGTTAAAAAAATTGCTGGTTCACCTACAACATATATGTGTACAGCTGAAGTAACTGCATGTCTGCTAGAAATTAGTACATGGGGAGCTTATAGGGATCAAATAGTGCTCCATTTTTCAGAATTGCTTGGGTAGGGTGCTATAGCTATAGCTGGTATGGGCTATGGTAGGAGTAGGGGGAGTTGTGAAGGAGTAGCTGAGTGTAGCTGTGGGTCCTGGTTGAAGAAAAATAGTAGACGTCAGTAAAAGTGCATAGTAGGGGGTCTGGGGTCAGTAGGTCAGGCTGTGTGTTGGAAGCTGTACAGAAAAGAAGTAAAAAAGAAAGAAAGGATAATGCTAGCCAAATTAGCATCTTATTAATAAATGTATGATACAATTATAACTAATACTACTAATATATAATAAGATTATAGCTAATTCTGTTATTAATAGGCACTGAAATGTGGACTCATTCAGAGGTCTGATGAAAATGTTTTAATCCTCTTGTAGAACCAAGATAAAACCCTTTAAAATATTTGGGGTGTGTGTGTGTGTGTGTGTGTGTGTGTGTGTGTGTGTGTGTGCGTGTGTGTGTATATATATATATATATATATATATATATATATATATATATATATATATATATACACACACACACACACACCAAACTGTTTGTGTGTTATTACATTTGCAAGTTTTTCACTGCAAGCAGTTCACTAGTGTGTTGTACTTAAAATTGTGAGTGACAGTTCACAATAGAATTCTAGAGAAAAAAACTCTACACAGATTTGATCATATTAACTATATATTTCTATACATGCATAAACACACACACATGTATGCATGATTTCTGTACAGAGTGTTGGCAAAGACTATTTTTTACTTAGCATTATTTAAAATATTTTGTTATGTAAATTATGAGGTATCTTTGGAAACCATTGAAAAGTATGGTAGTTACCTAGTATGCAATAAGGGTCATTGCTGATTGTGAAGGAAAAGCTGGTTCTTATGTTCACTAGATCATTGTATTGTCAGCCAAAAGAAGACAGCACATATAATAGTGATAGCAGTATACCAATGAAGTGTGAAATTCAGCTTGTTAACACATTCTGAGAATTCAGTGTATGGGGTGGGAACAATTGTCTTAGCATCTTTTTTTTAGAATTATCAAAAGAAAACTATTTATATATTCAGTGTAAGAGTGTACAGGAAGAGCTTGGATTTTAGATTAGTTTTTTTTTTCTTTCGAACAGATGTTATAAAGCACATTTTAAAAAATGTTCATGTCCCCTTTGGATGTTCCTTCACTTCATTAAATAAGATGGGTTTCAGAGTATTTACCTAACCTTTAAAAAAGAGTGGATTGAGAGGTCTGTGCCGGGTAATTTGCAGATGCAGTATTATGTGGTCTGTATAAATTATAATATGTCACACTAGGATGATAACAATATGAAAAGCAGTATTATATATTACGTGAGAGAAGTATCCAGTAAAAATAAACTGTATGTGACTGTGTACTTTGAGTTACCCTCATTCCATGTTTGCAAGCTTCTGTATTAGTATTTATGCTGGTTTGTTTTGATGTTGTTATAGATTTTGTTACTCCACATCTACTAACTGATATAGGCATGTGGATGGAGAAAGAATTTTAATGAAATATATCTGTGAGGTTTTTTTTGTATTTAAAAGTCCTCTGTTGTGGATGTTTTGTGGGGGTGATACCATTCAGGTTTTATTTATTTTACCTTATAGAACAGATGTTTGTTCGGCTAAGCAGCGAGAATTAAGCTGATATCTGTATTTTACATTTGATTTCTGTATTTTCATCTAAATAGTAATTTGTTCTATTCTTTGATACTTAACCACAAATTAATTTGCATACCCCAGCATGTTTGTTTGTGATAATTCAGCATATTTCTAGTTTTCGGGTAAGGGGGGGGGGGGCGTTGTTGTCAGATATGTTCAGCAATGCGACGTCCTGTTCACAGTTTGTGTTTTGTAGTTTCTGAACTTTGGTTCTGTCAGATCTAATATGAGGGTATCTGTGCATTACCAAACTCTGTACATAATCTGTTTCACATAAAGTTTTTGGTCACATTTTAACCCATTTTAATGCTGTGCTGTAGAAATATATGTGATTGTTTGGGAAAAAAAATGTTTTATTTATATTGTTTCATTAAATATTTGCTAGAAAAGTGTTCTGTGGGTCATAACAATTGCAACTTAAATTTAGCATTATGCAGCTTTGGATAGTTTAAGGAAAAATGATGCTCCCCACCCAAGTAAAAGTGTCTAAAGTCTGGGCTGCTTCAAGTTGTCAGAATTTATTTTATTTTCTATTGTGGAAAATGAAATGGTTCTTATTTTGTAAGGTAAAAGACAACTACTGGCAGAAAAAAATACTATTTTATCTTGTAATGACGCTCTACACAATCCAAACCTGTCTGCAGCACAGTAATTATGTATTAATAGTTTTAATTTTTTTTCTAATCCTGAATGGCTTCATGGGGGCAGGCATCTTAATGTGATTTTGTTTTCTTAAAAGTATATTTTTACCTTTAATGCACTGTAAGGGAGCAGCTGATGGGATAAGCTTGACCTACTGTCTTCTGTCAAATCACTTTTCAATTCACTTAGAATGGAAGCAGTAAGAAATACTGTTAAATTTGAAATGGTTATTAAAGGTGTCACTGCTAAGTTTGCAGCAACTCTTAAAGATTTTGTTCCTGAGGATCTGTTTTACATCCTATTACTAGTGGTTCCTTAAAAAAGAACTTTATTGTGGAACTCAGAATGTATATTTTCCATCATTGTAGTTTGGGCTATTTTAAAGCATCAAGCCACTCAAAATTCTTCTTCTTATATTTTAACATATTTTACTTTAAAGTGGACATTGCTTGTTTTACTGTTTTGTCTTCTGGTTCCCAGAATCCCTTTCAAGAGATGTTTGCATTAGTCATGCTAGACATAATGAAGGTATTTTTTTTCTTGCCATGTAAATAAAGTGGCAATAGTGTGAGTCAAAGGCATGTTACATAGCTGCTGGAACCTGACCACTTTTCATTTTTGCCTGAATTGCTCTGATTTCCTTTGTTGTCAGGGCTGCTCTAACCATCTAAAAATGGCTTTAAATCCTCAACAGAATAAGTAGCTGAACTTCAGTTATTTCCTATGGCTGTAAATTTATAATCCTTAAAGTACTGACTGACCCTCCATCACACCCTTCCTGAGGTATCAAAGCTTTCACTATAAACCAGTAACTGTAACTGACAGCTGTTATTTCAAAGAACTTGTAAGAGACATGGAAACTACTTCATCCCACTCACTACCCATCTCACAGTCGTAGACCTTCTATTATATTCAGTACATATATAATTAGACCTGCATGCCAAGGTACAAAAAGCATAGTTTTTGGGCATAGGCAGTAGCAACTCGGAAACTATCTTGAGCATGAGTGACTAATGATACTATGAATATTTATTTATTTATGTACACTTTGCTGACTTGGTTAATGCCACTGGGCCAATGGCCTCTTTTTAGAAAAGACCCAGGTGGTATGCATACTGACTTATTGAATGCTTCAGTAAAGCATCAGGAGACATGCAGCTGTATGACTAACTACCAATATCCACAGCATATCACTTCTTAGGTGAGACAGCAGCCATTACAATTATATGTTTGCACAGACTGTAAGTATGTAGCTAATTGGAATTATTTTTATGCTTTTATAAGCTCCGTGATAGATAAAGAGGTTTCTGGTAAAATAAAAAAAGACAGTCATTCACCCCTTTAGTGCTCCATTACATTTTCATATTTAGGAAAAACAAAATATGTATGGACAGTTATAGAAAGAATACAAACAGAGTGTAATATAAATAGACTTGCTTTATCAAGGTATTCTTTAAGGAAATCCATTAGAAAGGCAAAAAGAAAGAGTGAAATCAGTCTTGCTAATAACTGCTCATCAAACAGGAAAGTATTCTATAAGCACGAGAAAGCCTCTTTAAAGGACTTTTTCAGATATCTGCAGGAAAGCCTACTTAAAGGACTTTTTTGTCATAGCTGCAGGACAAGATGTTAATAAAGTAATTTTTGAAAAAAGAAGCATGGCTGAGTTATTTTGTAGATTTTTTTACCTTTGTTCGGACATACTCACCATTTCCTTTTGTAATTATCAAATCGCCCATGGATATTTATCCATTCATTCAAGCTGATAAAAATGTGCCTTACAAAAATTGAAGAAGATGCTGTTGCTAGTCCTGACATATTGAAAGGTTTCTTTCTGAGTAAAATTATAAGTTAGTATCACCTTTTCCAATAAAGTCTCGACCACAATTTTTTAACAGAATTATGGAAAGAAGCCATATTTACTGCTGTCACCAAGTGAAGTAAAGCTAGTAGTGTTGGTAATTACAGGTCCATCATCTTAGCTATCATCTTGGGTAAGATTTTTGAAAGGGTTACTTTTGGAAAACATTTGGGTTCAGAGGCTTAGGGAAATGTATTAGTTAACACAGATTTGTTGTTGAGAAATCTTGCCAGACTAACATAGGTTCATAGGTTCATACTAGGCTATCTGCCCTAGGGCATTTACAAGCCTAGCCAGAGTGTGTTTGGCTTTTGCCACCCTTCTAGGTTAGTTGACTGTGCCTCTGTATAGTAGGTCACAGAAGATAGCCCATTTAAGGTTAGTTTACCGTGCCTCTGTCTAGCAGTGACACAGAAGAGATCCCCGGGGTAAATTTATGATCTCCCATCCAAACGTCAAGATTCTTCTTGAAGAGGGTCATTGAGGGGCTCTGTCTGACATGGATTGGGATTTTGTTCCAGAGTGAGGGGAGCCTCTGGGATATGAATCTGTCCCTCCAGCATGTTATATTTATTTCTGTGCTGAGGTTTAAGTCACTGGAGCATGTAGTTCTGATGGATTTGGATTTCTTGAGGTGGAGCATGTCCATTAATTCTGGGTTGGACATAGCTTTATACGTCAGGCACAGATCACCTCTGAGTACATTTCTGTGGTAACCTTTCAAAAACATTAGATTATGGATTCATGATCAAGTAGACATCACATACTGAGACCTGCACCTTCAAAAGTCTGACTTATTTC
Source organism: Protopterus annectens (assembly GCF_019279795.1). NCBI lineage: Eukaryota > Metazoa > Chordata > Ceratodontiformes > Protopteridae > Protopterus > Protopterus annectens. Next base: position 121,325,077 of record NC_056744.1, on the reverse strand, counting down.
CTTCTAAGGTGATTTTAAATGAGTTGGTACATTCAAATGTAAATTGGTACATCATTAATTGGGTCAAAATTTGTATTTTTGAATGAAAGTATAGGGTTAAAGTTATTAATGCTGTCTCTGACTGGGTGACAACAAATAAAGGAGTCCCACAGAGATCAGTGTTGGGTATTTTCAATTCAATCTATTTGTGTCAACAATACCATTTAGAGATAATATCAGGTTAAACAAGTTTCCTGATGACGCTACAATTGTTACTGTAGTGATGAATATAAAAAGATCAAGCCATAATGCAGAATTACCCTAATAGACTATTTTAGTGGTCTGAACTACATTCACTTAGGTTAAATGCCAGAAAGTGTTCACTTTAGTAAGGGAAAACAGTAAATACCCTTACACTGTGAATAACCATATCTTACCAACAATAAAGGAAGCGAGAAATCTGGAAGTAATAATAGATAATACATTTAAATTTGACTGCTGTACCTCATATATAGTGAAAAGATGGTATGGTGCATTCTAAATGAAATTCTTAGGACAACGAGTTCCAGGTCTAAGGAGGTGTTGGTGAATGTAGGTACCCACCTCCTTAGAAAACAAAAATGAAGGGTAATGCTGCTCAATGCCAGAAGTCTAAATCTCAAGATGCAGGCTCTCAAAGCACTCCTCAGTATGGAGAACATCGATGTCTGCGCAGTAACTGAAACCTGGTTCAAGGCTCCTGAGAGCACCCCAGCGCTACCAGGCTTTACCTCATATCACGCTTTTCGGCCCCAAAACCCGGGACGAACCACAAACGGAGGGGGAGTGTCCATATTCATCAAGGATACCCACACCTCCAGGTTAGTGGCAACTCATGAAGCATCGGAGACCATCCAGGTGCAACTAACCATAGGCAAAACTGCTATACAACTGGTTGCATGTTACAGACCACCCTCCCAATCTCAAGAACCCCATTCAGCCTTCCTGAAGACATTGAAAGATATGAATGTCTCATCAAATACCATCATATTGGGAGACTTCAACTACCCTAACATAGACTGGGTGCACTATTCGAGCCCTAACACCCTAGCCCAAAGGTTCCTGGAATTCATAAACTCAAATGCAATGGAACAGCTAGTCACCTCTCCCACAAGGGGAGATAATATACTAGACCTGATCATCACAAACATGGGGACAAAATGCTCTACACCGGAAGTATTCCCCTCACTAGTGAGATCTGACCACAAACTAATCCCCCTGGATATACATATTCCACCTTCACCCTCAGCACAAAAGACTACAGTGAAAAACTTCTCAAAAGCCGACTTTACACTTCTTAAGACTGAGATGGTATCATTTAAGCCCACTGGGCCAATGGAAACCACATCCCACAATGCTGAATCCTTCACAAATGCTTTCTACGGACATTTCCAAGAATGCATGGATCGTGCAATCCCAAATAAAACCAAGACCCTCTCCACCAAGGGAAAGCATCCTGTCTGGTGGACCCCAGCCATAAACAAATTGTATAACAAAAGAAGAAAGCTACTGCAAGACAGAGCAAAATCCCATAAAGGGAAGGCATCTCTGATCAGCGCTAGTAGAAAGCTACGTTCTCTCATAAAAACATCCAAGGCCAACTTTTAGAGAAAAATCGCCAAGGACACTAAAGATAACCACAAGGCATTCTTCAGTTATGTTAGAAACCTGGGCGGAAACCCTCAGATATGCTCAGAGTTAGTACACAATGACAAAAAATTCAGCGAACCCACAGATATTGCCAACATTCTGGCAGACAGGTTCAGTGCAAATTTCTCCCCTCCCTCACCCCCAAAAGAAGAAATACTTATCCCAGCTGAATGTAACCTCCCTGTCATCTCAGATGTCCAGGTGAGAGCCGCCCTCAGCAAGGCAAAAAACACAGCATCAATGGGACCTGATGGTATCCCCGGTTGCGTGATACGTGAACTCCAGGAGGAGCTAAACCCGCATATAAAAATGCTATTTAACCTTAGCCTTACTACAGGATATGTACCTGAACACTGGCATACAGCAACAGTGGTCCCACTCCACAAAGGAAGCTCCACTACAGACCCTGGGAACTACCGCCCCATAAGCTTAACCAGCCTGGTCTGCAAAGCTATGGAAAGAATCATTATGGAACTCATAAACAGCGGCATTGGGGACCTACAGACACTTGATCCCACCCAGTTCGGCTTTGTAAAGGGCAGATCCTGCCTTTTGAACCTGGTTGACGTTTTCGAAACAGTCACTAGAGCCATTGATGAGGGCAAAGCAGTCCATACAGCCTACCTGGGCTTGGCTAAAGCCTTCGACACAATACCCCACTCAGGCATCAAAGACAAGCTCAACAGCTTAAATATAAATCCATATGTCACAAGATGGGTTGCAAACTGGCTAAAGAACAGAACCCATAAAGTCAAAATTGCGGGAGCCATGTCAGACTCAAAGCCAGTCATGAGTGGTGTCCCACAGGACTCTGTCCTGGGACCCCTCTTGTTCGGCATTTACTTCTCAGATGTGAAAGCAAACATGGGAGGGTTGTGGTTGACAAAGTTCGCAGATGACTGCAAGCTAGGCGCCATAGTCGATACACCAGCTGACACATACATCCTACAGAAAGGCCTCACTTAAACAGACAACTGGTGCTGGAATCATGGCCTTAAACTGAATGCCAAGAAATGTATAGTCATCCCCTTTGGGAAAAACAAAGTACCCACAAATTATCACATAGACAGTAACCCACTGAGTACGGAAAAAGTAATCAGAGACCTGGGGACCCAAGTCGATAGTGTCCTCTCATTTGACACCCACGTTGTCAAAGTGGTTTGAAAGACTTTCTACCTTGCCCACCTTATCATGAAGGGGTTCACATCCAGATCAAAGGAGGTCATTGTACCCCTATACTCCTCCCTTATCAGGCCCATGATTGAGTACAATGCCCCATTTGGTATGTACCTCACCCGGCACTTACAACAGCTGGAGAGTCCCCAGAAGTACCTCACCAAGAGGATCAAGGGTCTCCAACATATGTCATATGCTGCCAGGCTAAAGAAACTCCAGCTCTATTCAGTAGCATACCATCTGCTCAGAGATGATCTGTGCCTGACGTACAAGGCCATGTCCAACCAGGAATTGATGGGCATGCTCCACCTCAAAAAATCCAAATCCATTAGAACCACGAGAGCTAAAGATTTAAACCTCCGCACAAATATGAATAGGACATGCTGGAGGGACAGATTCATAACTCAGAGGCTTCCCATACTCTGGAACAGAATCCCAGTTCATGTTAGGCAGAGCCCCTCACTGACTCTCTTCAAGAGAAATCTTGACGAGTGGATGGGAGATCGTAGGTTTACTCCGGGGGTCATCCCTGTGTCACTACTAGACAGAGGCACAGTAAACTAATTTTAATAAGTAAGGGGGTCTTCAATGTGTCACTACTAGACAAAGGCGCAGTATTCTAAATCTATTCTGTACTCTCTAGTACCACTACATGGGGTGGCAAAAGCCACATCACTAGGGCTAGGCTTATAAATGCCCCAGGGCAGATAGCCTAGTACTAAACTATGAAACTATGTATGTCTGTGTAGCCTAGTACACATTAAAAGATTAGAAAGAAGTCAAAGAAATTATAATAGACATGTTGCTGATATTAGCAATCTTAACCATTGTATAAAGTTAGAAAAAAACTGATCTCTTTACCATTAGTTATAGGCTACTTGGGAGAATCTCATATCGATACTAAAATGTTTTAAAAATTAGCACGTATTTGCTTTGCTAAGTGCCACATTTATTTCAGACAAACTGCCCACCAGAAATAACAACCATCTAGTGTCGACTTCCAGGTAGACGTCTATCTTATAGTTTAATGCATACAAACTTGGCAGTGGTAATAGATTAGCATGATAGCTTAATTCCCTGACAAATATAGATTTGACTTTTCACCCTAGAAGAAAACAAGCAAAGAAATATACTTGGCTACCATAAGGCTTGTTTATATAGTATAATACATAATATCAGTAATCCTTTATAAGATTTGTAGGATTTTCAGGGCAGTTTAGTCTTGTGATTATCAACTCTGTGCCAGTACCCACCCTCAAGCTCTACCCCACTTTCTCAGGAAAGGCTAGGCCAGTTCCTCTTGGGGAAAATTTGAGGGTACCATCCAGTCATCTAGGTTACTCTTGAAGGATGATAATGTATTGCATTGCTTAACCTGCAGAGGCGGCTTATTCCAGGGATGGTGGAGGCACTGTGTAATAATCTACTTTTCCACTACATTCCATTTATCCCGCAGTAAAGATTTATGTCCCTGGTTCTGGTGTTTACAAAGCTATTACATTTGCCTAGATATATGAAATCAAGGGTAGCAGGGTCTGTAATGGCATTTTAGCCGGGTGCAGAGCATCTGTCTGTAAGATACTTATTAAAGGGATGAAGATTCTAATCTCACTTGGTAGCTCAGGGTCTTCAAGCTGGAAATCTTTTTTAGTTAGAGATCTCTGGAATTTCACTATTTTTTGATATGTCAAGTGAAATACCTCCAAAAGGAGATATTGTGCTCTATAACTGGTGTAATAAGTGTTAAGTATAAGTAGTGTCTTTAGATCTGGATGATATACCCTTGGCTATTAGTTTTGCTAATTAGGATTTTCTGGTTACCATTGCTTCATGATGATCAAAGGAAAGGGAACTATCAATCTAGGTAGCCAGGTCCATGGCTACATTTTTGTTTACTAGTAGAGTATTGTCTATAGTATATGTTGTGGATAGTGGTTATTTGCCAAATGAAACAGTACTATACTTTTTCCATGTTTAATTTGGGCCCATTTTCAGGTTATGATCTGGAAAACTTACAAGTTTTCAGTACAAGCAGTCTGTAGACTTCTTTTAACCTCTGCCTGCATCATCTCAGTTGGGCATCAGATTTCATTCTACTGTTCAGCAGAGCAGTTCATCACCTTCTAGGCTAATAAACACCATTTTAGTCTTGAGTTTAAGAATGTTGTAGTGGACCTCCATATTTCTGGTAAGAAGACATGCTGTATGCATGAGATGTGTTGCATGTAATTTGGATCTGTGAAGCATCATAGAAGGTAAATAGGGTCAGTTAATGTGAAAACTGTTTACAACAGTAAAAGAATGTTTATATTTGCAGGGAAGAATTGAAAGTTTTTTTAGACAAGACAGTGAAATCTGCTCAGGTACGAAGGTAACCTACCACTGTTCAGTGTGTGACATTTTTTAGGGTTATGCCTGTTTAGTTATTGGTCCATTAGAACTAACTTGAAGAAGGTTCTCCATGTTTGTAGATCTATAATGAACCACCCTGTCTGATGTCTAACGCCAACAGCTATTAGAGGATGGCTTACATCCTAAGAATAGTGCAGCTAGCTTCAGATTATCTTCCATTTTCACAAGGTGTCTCTTTCCTGTCGTTCATCTGGAAAGCTTTACCATCTGGAATAATGGTCTAAAGAAACTGTTGAGGTGGGGAGGTACTTTAGATTTCCTGTCATAATTATAAGATAAATTGGATACATGAAAATAGATGACACTGGACCCATGTTCATAGGTAAATACTAGACTAGCAGTCTGCAGACAATTACTGGCTTCGTCAGTAACTAAAGATCAGATTCAAACCTTATATTTTATGTCTGCATGGTAAAGATCTTAACCGTTATGCCAACCCCTCTCCCTAGAAAGAATAGTTTGGATCCAGGAGCTTCATACTCACGTACCTGTTCTTTGATGTCGAATGCCTTACCATTAGACCATGGAATTTTGTGTGGGACCTGGAATGTGATGACACATTTATGTTGCAGAAGCATGCATGTGAGATTTACGCAAAACTTTGTACTGTTATACACTATGCTTATTTGCACATGTTTATCGATACATTTTTTTCAGTGGGCCGTGCATTCTGAATTTCAGAGAAAGCATTACAATGTCATGGTTTTATCAAGAGTGAAAACCCTGTAAATGCTCAGCAGTAGTAGCACTGGACTTCTGCTTGTTAGAGTACATGCTTTCACTTACTGCATGCACAGTTCCTCAGAGCTGCATCTGTTTTAACTACTTTTCAAAAATTATGGTCTGCAGTTTCACTTTTTCAGTTTACTGATTATTACCCACAACTGCCCAAAGTCATACTTCATTCTGTCTTAAAAGATTTCTTTTTTCAAATGTCCATTGTAGATGAGAACAAAACAACTTTGAGTCTCAAAAGCCATGATTCATTCTCTTGTGCACTGTGTAGTTTTAAAAATACACTCTTGAAAAGCTAATTACTTACACCATGTAGATCATCTTTGTCCCTTAAATTCTCTTTAGATAAAAACATTCTTACAGGTGCTTTTCCATATCTAGAGGACCAGTGGTTTGAAGCTTTGAATGGTGGTCACAGTCTTAGAACCTTGGTCAAGATATCTCTTAATAACTTTCACTTTTGGAAATTTAGAGCATAGATGTTTCTGCATTAGGTATGGGTACTCGGAACTTAGACTTTACACTGAAGTGTATTCGCTTGAATGGCTATTTGATTGAAAATACCCACCTTATTTTGATTTGGGCAGATGTCTTAAAAACTTGTTTCTTTTGGGGTCTGTACCCCCACAACTCCATGCAGGGTAGACCCCTGTACTCCCCAACAGTATTATAATCAGCTCTTGGATTGCTGTTTCTTGTATTGGGGTGGAGTTAAGTCTTTGCAGACAGCCTTCCAAGCCAAACTGTGATTTTAATTTTAATCATTTTAATTGCTTTCCACATTATTTACATTTTTTCAACAAATTTCAATATTTTCTCATTACTACATCATTTTTTATGAAGTGTCTGGGAGTATTTGATTAAATCAACTGTCATCTAAGCATATTACCTACTCCTATGTTTTTTCCAGTTAATGGGCTGTTGAAACCCTTAAAGGCCCCCATCTTTACATCATAATTGTGGCAGTAGGAGCAGTGCTGTATATCTTGCAAGCCTTCCATGCCCAGCTCCCAGTCTTCTCTTATGGTTAAGGTGGGCAATAACAGTAGCATGTAACTAAACAAATAAGTGAATACATAACTATATCTGTTTTGGTAAGAATAAGAATACATGTGGATTTGGTAGTTAACTGTAAAGTATTGTTTTATTTTAATGGAACTCTGTAGTTTGCAACTTTTCAAAATGATTGGTTATTACTTAATTTTTTTCTAGTCTGAGTTCTGTCAGCTGCCTTACATAACATGGTAGACAAAGGCTTTTTCACAAGATAGTAGGACCATAAATAATTTTATTTCCTCCTTATTTAGTACAACTCTACCTAGGTTTTGCATGCATGAATCAGAATGATGACATTATTACTCATGAACAAGAGTACTGTGGGAAGCCTTACACGACTGTCTGCATTCCTGAAGCCAGTTCTGTCTTCTTCCTGTGCACCAGATATCCATAAAATGTCTGATTTCTGTACAATTTCAGCAACCTTTTCTTAGTTAGCATCAGGGAGCTATATACTTCTCAGTTTGAAGTCCACTGCCAATGTTTTACTTCTGAATTCGTAATGGAGGATGCAGCATCTACTACCAGGTAGGTGATAAGCAGTTCTTCCATCAAGTTTATTTTCACTGCTGATCAAAAGAGATTTTCAAGATGTGCATCTCTCAGTCACTATTTCCCTACTATTGCAGTACCAGACAAATATGTTTCTTTAGCAGATGTGCTTACTACTCTTTCTGTACTGTCCACTCATTGACCATCTAAATCAGAGCTGCAAGGGATGTGTCCTGATGTGCACTACTTGGGCTCTTAGTGTCTTCTGTTTTGTAGCATGTACAGAAACAATTATAGCAGGGAGATTTGCCTTGATTCCATTTGTGTATTCTCTGCATTTGGAAAACACTAAGCAGTGCCTTTCTTCTGCACAACATTTTAGTTTTTATTACTTCATCTTTGGGGATGTCAAATGTTGGACTGTGTTAAAGAGCTCTGTTTATCTTTCTTCAGAAACAGATAAAAAGTCTAGCAAAGGGCATAGCCTTTAGCATTAAAATTTTTGGCTATCTAAACTGTTGACTGATAACCCTTCAGATGTGTGGTGTTATTGATAGCACTGTGATATCAGTTGAAGAAAGATAGATGTGAGAGTGCTAACCAAGGGAGAATGGAGTAGAAAGTGAATGGCTGAAGGCCAGTGTGCCTTTTTTGTGGAAGGAGGGTGAGAGACGCATCACTTCTGTTATGATCGCTAAGTAAAGTCTGGGGACATTGTAAGTATAGTGACCTTCAGCATGTACTCACAGGTGTGTCTTTGATAAGGCCAATTTTGAAACCTGCATACTGATGTCAAATATTGTCTGGAGAAGGGAGAATTATGTAGGACGTGCTATAAATACACCCCCCCCCCCTGTAGTATGACAGCCTTAAGGATCCCATTGTTTCTGTTTGGGATACAAGTGCTTTCTTTATGTAAATTATTTTGGAGAACTCACTGATCAGGTTTAGTGAAATCCCATTCAGATGAGACATTAAACCAAAACCCTATCTGCTTGAGTTTGTGGTAATTCAGGTGGATGTAAAAGATCCCACACACCTACCGAAGAGTAGGGGTCCTTTATTTATATACAAAAATGACTCTTATTTACATATGTACAAATGTATAAATATACAAATCTGTTTATTCATATTCATAATTTCCTTTACCGTCATACTAAATTTTCATCCATATTAGCCTTCCTACTCCTTTTTCCATAACCACCACCTGATTTACTTAATATTGTTAACAACATCCATTTACCATTAAACATAATTTAATAAATTATTTCATTCCATATAACCAATATACCATAAAATAACATTTTATCTATTCTTTTAACATATTTTTACTTATGTTTTTATAATATCCACATTTAATCATATCCATGCTGTTTTATCCATTTCTTGCATATCTTCAGATAAATCTTCTTTATATAGTTTTTTCTCATAACTTTTTTCTTTTTACATTTCAAAAACACACATTTGTAGTTTCTTTTTCTTGACAATGTAAACATATTGTATCACTTTTCTTTTTATATGGCATATTTCCTTTTACTGGCAATTATCTATTACCAGTCTCCACAAAAAAATCTTGACATTCAACTTTCTGATTACACCATTTGCTTTTTATTTTTATAGCTTTCATTTTTTCATCTTTAAATTTTCCCATGGTTTTACATAGTACTGCGCTTTATCATTTCATTGTCATACCATACTTTTCTAAACTTTTCTATATCATTGATTTTTATTTTCCACAAAAATATTTTTTCTTTGTAACATTTTATTTTTTCATTTATACACTCTTTTTCTCTTTAATTCTTTCTTGCCATACCCCAATATTTATCTCACTTATATTTATGCAGTTTTACTACTAATCTCTCATCATTTTCATTTATCCACTTTTAACATTTTGTACCAATTTAATGAAGCAGTGTATACCACTGGGTTAATTAACCATAAACTTCCTTCTTCTTTATTTACATACAAAACTCCTCTTTTTACTGGGCTAAATCTAGAACCCTGCAAAAGTGAAAAAATTATCTGCAAAAATATTTTTTTAAATACTCTTGGTGGCATAAATACACTTGCTAATTATGCTGTTTTTCCATAAGTACTGAATTTATTAAATAAGTTTTTTTTTCTGAATGATAATTTATATGTTCTCCAGAAAAGGCAGTTTTGTTTTATTTCTTCTGTTGTTTTTTTTTTCATTGAATTCTACTTGCATCTTTATTTCCAAGTTTTAAACCTAATACAAAAATTTAATTAATTGTAAAATATATACCCCCAGCTTTACTACATCACCTAAACATTTACTTTTCTCTTTATTTAAATCCATCTCTATCACCTCTAGATACTCATTTGTGCAATTTATTACTTCATTTATCCAAATTTAGTTTTTTACAATTATTATAATGTCATCTGAATAGGTTAACAGAACTGGAATTCTTAACCCTTCATGTGTTATATGCCTCACCTCTTTCATTTTGTAATTTATTTCACATACTATCAGATTCATAACTAATGCAAAGAATATACAATTCATTGGACATCCCTGTCTTACACCACTCTTCATATGCACATCTTAGCTTAACCAGCCATTTACAAGTATTTTTACTTTATTATTACTATATGGTAACATACATAGTTTCCTAACTTTCTTACTTGTATTATATTTTTTATTATTACTCATAAGATTTCATGTCCAATTATGTCAAATGTCATAAGTTCTCCTATCATGATTTTCACTTCTTTTCTATTGATATAGTCCAAAACTTCTCTATCATTAATAATTCTTGACAACCATTTACATTTATACTCTATATATTTTTCATAGTAATTTCCGTTTTAGTTTGAAATCTCTTTTGTATTATTTTTGATAAAGATCTTATAATCATTATTATTCAATACTATTGGTCTCCTTTTTTTAATTGTGTTATATCTTCCTTCTTCCATATGAATGTAAGTATTCCACTGCATAATTATTTATGCATAGAGCCTTCATTGAACCATTCATTCAAAATATTAAAATTTTTTTTGGAAATCCCTTAAATTTTTATACATTTCATACCCTATTCCATCTGGTCTTGCAGCCAAGTCTATATTTACTTGTCCTAATACTTTATCTAGCTCATTTAATGAAATTTCCTTTTCTAACTCTTAATTCTATTTTTCTGTTAACTTTTTTTAGTTTCCATGTTTTATTCACTAACTTCTTTTTTTTTCTTTAAACATTTCCTGTACATATTGTACTGCACTATTCATAATCTTTTCCCGAGTTCTTTCTATTTTTCTTTTAACATTTTTTATTTCTCTCATTACAATACCATCTTCCTTTACTAATCTGCTTAAGTAACTCGATACTTTTTTCTTTTTCCTTGTACAAATATCTTTGTATAACAGTTCTTGTATTTTTCTTGATTTCTTTCATATAATTATTTTTCTTTGTGAAAATACTTTCTATCATTATTTTCTAAGTCTTTCAATGCATCATTTTATGTTCTTTTATATTTTTCTTTCTCGACTTTTCTCACATCATATTGCCACTGTAGAAAACATTCCTTAAATTTCCACCATTCAGACCAATTTTTATAAAATGCTCTTATAGTAATATAATCTTTTCATAACTGTATTACTAATCTCTTTCCTTCCTCATTTTATGCTTTTTCATTTTTATTCCTTTGCTTATTTTATATATTCCTGTTTTCCTTTATCTCTGTCCATATTGCAAGATGATCAGAAAATCCTGTTTCACCTACCTCCCCTCCTATATATACCCCTTTTGTAAGCCCATGAATATTTGTCCCAGAATTTTTACTTGCCACATCTTATAGCTTCTAACATTTTTCTTATATAATTTCCTTTCTTTTTATGCTTGCCTCTTAAGTAACAAAGTATCCTGTTATTATTATACTCACATTTATCACTACATAGTCTAACATCTGCTCAGATAAGCAGTCACTTTCTTTACAATTAGTATAACCATATAATGTTATAATTCTATATACTTGATCTTTCCATTTTAAATCTACAGTGGGTAACCTTTCCATTTTTTGCTAAGGTTGCATTAATATCTTTACTGTATTTCTATAGAATACAGCTGTTCCAGAACATTTCTCATTTCCTAAATTCCAGATTACCTTTCCTTCCCACAGCTTCTCTGTTTGTAATCTTCATTTGTTAAAAATATTGTGTCTTCTAATATAATTACATCTACATCACATGTACTGCACCACTCTACAATCCACATTCTTCTTACTGTATTTTTAATATTATATTCACATTTACAGAAAGCCCACTAAATGATTATTTTCCCTTCTCTTTATATTCATTGTTTCATAAGTTTATAGCTAATTAATAGGCTATCTCTCTTAATAGGCAATTCTAAGCCTAGCAAACTTCCCTCCCAATGGTGAGAATCAAACACTTGACCTTATGTCTGTAAGTTAAACATCTTAACCATTTTACCAACCCAGTCATTAGCTTTGTATATTCTTTTTCATTGTATTTCTTTTTTTCTTTTGTACTTATCCCTTTAAATTTCCTGTTTCTGTCATCTACCCTTTTACCAATAGAATTCTTTTTTTTTCTTTTACAACCTCCCAGTGTATGTTTGGTTCATCACTTATTTCAGAACCTTCTTCTGTATCCTCTGTATTATTTTTCATCTCAGTTTTCTTCTATTTCTACTACTTCTAAAATGTTGTCTCTCTATTCATTTTCTTCTCTTTCTTTTTCCTTACTCTTCTTTTCATTTTTGCAATCTACCTATAAATGCCCAGTTTTGTTACATTTATAACATTTCAATTTACATTCCTTTGCATCATGTCCCATTTCCCCACAAATCTAACATTTTGTTTTGTCACAGTTACTTACCAAATGTCCTTTCCCCCCAAAAAAAACATGTTTGGTTTGTCCCCATTATTTTACAACACCTTCATTCCCCTTCACATTTATGCTTGGTATAGGTATAATTTTTTTCTCTTTCTATTTGAACACAATATTACAATCCCAGCCACCAGTCCATAAACCCTTTTTGTCATAAGCTTTTGCAATGGCCAGTACTTTGCATAACATTTTCAAATGCCCTTTCAAAGTCTCTGTTTCCACCTCTGTTCAAAATTGTACATGTATTTTCTTTTTTGTGTCCCTCTTAAATGCTTTTATCACATAAATGTTCCATGGGTTACAGTCTTTCTTTTTTTTCATGGTCTCCGATAAAATTTTGCGTTGAAAAACAGTCTCAAATATAATGCCACAAAATGTCTGTTTGTTAATAAAGATAAATGCTCTAACCACATATGCTTTTACATACAAAGGAGCTGTTAAATTGCTCCACAGTTCATACCTGTCCATTTCTTTGTCTTCTTTACTTTGAATCCTTACCACATACTTTCATTTTTCATTTTCTTGTGCATTCTTTTCTGCTACTCCACTTTTACTTTCTTTTATTTTCTCTGAATATGTTTTCTTTTCCATCTCGCCACTTTTCTTCAGGATTGTCTCTGCATCCTTCTTTTGTATTTATTCCATAATGTCCTCCTAGGAAACATCTCCTTCGTTTTCTGGCTCACTCTGCACCACCATTTCTTTAAGTAAATCATCCCACAACCACCCCAACTGGAGGTTTGTAATTATATGTCCACCATTTGCTGACTCACCTCCATCAAACAGATTTGTTTGAAACAATTCCTCAGAATCCTGCACACATTATCTGGACTTGACATTTGCTTTCTCTTCCATTTTATTCACCACTCCATCATCTCCTTCTCTCCCCATCTGCCTCTCTGTTTCTTCAGGCCTCCCCTCCACCTGGAATGGAAACAAGGAAATGCTTCTACAAAATGGGTCCCACTTGCAACAATGACAAGTAGGGGAAGTTCCCGATGCCGTGACCACATTTCTGCTAATAGTATAAATATCACCAAGGGTCTCCCCTGAAAAGATGTTACTAGCCTAGTAGGACTAACCTGGTCAACAAAGTATAGATGGATGGATGGATGGATAGATAGATACAATAAAGTAAAAAAGCATGCAGTATTGAGTAGGATTGTAGAACTGCGGGGATAAGGAAATTTCCCTTTACCCCACTGGTACACAGTCTCAGATTTGCTATACTTAGAAATGCAGTGTTATGGTGGATCCAAGGGGGCTTGTTAAAAAAATTGCTTTTGTTATAATAAGAAAGTTTATATAGTCCATTGTCAGCTTTTTTTTTTCATAATTTGCCAGTACTGAATAACTCATTTCATGAAAGTACTATAACGTGAATCAACTGTGCTTCAGAACTGCAGGGAGAAAATACATATGAACAGATAATTCAGGGTTGGGTGATACAGAAATGTAAATAAAAATGTGCTGTCATTTTTAGTTATTTTATAAGTGGTTTGTGTTCATACCCTAAAATTCCTGGTATATACTATCTTCAATGTCTGTTAGAATGTGAATGCCTCTCTCATAAGTTAATGCATTTACTGTAGTTGTACCATCCTCAGGAGCCCCCACAGCTTTGATGCCATTGCACAGTATCTTAACATTCAGTGTCTGACTCAGGCTGTCCTTCACATCTAGTCAACCTATCACTAGATCCTGAGAACCGAGCAATTATTTTTGCAGCTCACCATCCATGACAGGAGATAGTGACAGCATGTACTGCCACCTAAACAATTGATCTGTACTAGCATTCTGTAGGAAGAGATGTAAACAGCTGATAATACTTGGATCATCATACAGATTTATAGATTGTGTTTTCTGTTTTCTTCTTTCTTTTTCACTAAGACAGTGACCCAGGCATTGGTAATAAGCATCCATGAATCAGAAGATGTGCAAGGATACAAACAGGTTTGAAATGCAAACGAGTCTGGTATCAGCATCACAGTCAAGAAGTTAACCAGTATTTATTGTACAGAATATAGAAGAGAGTTAGCTCTGACAATAACTAGGTACAGAAAAATGAGAATTCCATCTAGCCTCGCTTATAGGACCTGCACAAGGGAATATTTTTTTGCAGTCTAGTATATATTAAACAGCCATGGTTTAAAGACACTGCAGCAGTTCTGAAATATAATATAACTTTATATATTTTGCATATCTAATTGAGTATGGAAGTATATCTGTATTCATGTATATCTATATATATGTATATATATATATATATGTGTGTGTGTATGTGTATGTGTATATATATATATATATATATATATATATATATATATATATATATATATATATATATACGTATATATATATATATATCTATATACGTATATATATATATATATATATATATATCTATATCTATATGTATAAGTATATATGTATATATAGGTTCATAGGTGTGTACTAGGCTAACGGCCCTGGAACCTATATAAGCCTAGCCCAAGAAGATTCCCTGGCATCATGCCACCCAAAGTTAGTTCCCAGTGCTCCTGTCAAGCAAGGCCACTGAAGTGATCCCCAGGATGAACTTCCTATTGCCCATCCACTCGTCAAGATTTCTCTTAAAGAGGGCCAGTGAAGTGCTCTACTTTATGTGTATGGGAAGTTTCTTCCGGAGTATGGGAAGTCTCTGGGTTAGGAACCTGTCCCTCCAGCATGTTCTGTTTATTGTGGTAATAAGGTTTAGGTCCCTGGAGCGTGTGGCATGAAGGGGTTGGGATTTCTTTAGGTGTAGCATATCTAGCAGCTCTAGGTCAGACATGGCTTTGTAGGTCAAGCAGAGATCGCCTCTAAATAGGCGATGAGACAAAGTGTAGCTGGAGTTTTTGAGTCAGTCCGTACAGGACATGTGTCTAAGGCCTAAGATCCTCTTAGTGAGGTATTTTTGTGGCCTTTCCAGGTGTCTAGTGAGGTACATACCAAATGAGGCATTGTATTCTATAATAGGTCTAATGAGGGACGAGTAGAAAGGGATTATGACCTCTTTCTTCCTGGATGAGAAACCTTTTGTAATAAGATGTGCCACATAGGAGAACTTTTTGACTACAGTGGCAATGTGGTTATCAAAGGAAAGGTTGCTGTCAACCTGTGTCTCCAGGTCTCTTATCACACCTTCAAATTTTTCCCAAAGGGAATGACAGTGTACTTTTTGGCATTGAGCTTAAGGCCATGGTTCTGGCACCAGTCATTGGTGTCAGTGAGGCCTTTCTGTAGAATGTCTACATCAGTTGGAGACTCAATAATGGCTCCCAGTTTACAATCATCTGTGA
This sequence comes from Protopterus annectens, assembly GCF_019279795.1. Classification (NCBI taxonomy): domain Eukaryota; kingdom Metazoa; phylum Chordata; order Ceratodontiformes; family Protopteridae; genus Protopterus; species Protopterus annectens. Next base: position 121,309,349 of record NC_056744.1, on the reverse strand, counting down.
ACTCAGTCAGCCAGAGTCCCTTTGTGTTGGCTTGAACTTCAGAAAAGTAGATGCCAAACAGGAGAGGACCTAAGACCGATCCCTGAGGGACACCACTTGTAACTGGTCAGTAGTCAGATTTGGAGTCCGCTACTTTCACAGTGTGGGTTCTATCAGTGAGCCAGTTGGCAACCCATCTTATAACATACGGGTTTATGCCTAGTTTAGTGAGTCTGTTTATGATTCCTGAGTGAGGGATGGTGTTGAAGGCCATGGCAAGATCTAGGTAGGCTGTGTGAACTACTTTGCCCTCATCCACAGCTCTGGTGATAGACTCAAAGAAGTCTATTAGGTTGAGCAGGCATGATCTATTTTTCACAAACCCAAACTGCGTGGGGTCCAGAGTTTGGAGATTCTCTATGACCTTATTTATAAGGTCCATGATGATGCGCTCCATAGCCTTACACATCAGACTCATCAGGCTAATAGAGCAGTAGTTCTCAGGGTCTGTAGTCACTCTCCCTTTGTGGAATGGGATGACCATAGCAGTGCACCACTGAAGTGAGGCTGTGATTGAACAGGGTACTCTGGTGTGGTGCCAGTTCACTTTGTAATTCATGTAGAACACAGCCAGGGATATTATCAGGTCCCATGGAAGCTGTATTCCTGGCTTTGGACAGTGCGTTATTTACCTGTGTAGCCATGATATTTGGGACTTGGCATTCCTCAGGTATTCTTATAGGCCCTTTAGGGGGTGAAAGGGGGGTAAAGTTCGCACTAAACCTGTCGGCCAATATGTTGGCAATATCAGTTGTTTCTGTATATGTATTGCCATTGTGCTGTAACTCAGAGCAGATCTGAGTATTGCCATGTAGATTCTTGACATAACTATAGAATGCCTTGTGGTTGTCTTTATAATCTGCAGCAATTTTGTTTTCATAGCTAGCTTTAGAGGATTTGATGATGGATCTTAGTTTGTTGCTGAGGCTGACAAGGGAGGTTTTCCAGTCTTGGGACTTCACCCTTTTCTGCAACAGTTTTTTCCTTCTGTTGTAGAGTTTGTTTATGGTGGGTGACCACCAGATTGGCTTCCTTTTTTGTAGGAGAGTGTCTTGGTTCTGTTTGGCATGGCCTGTTCCATGCCTACAGTGCATTGGTGTATGATTCAGTCATATACTTATTTTCCATTTGTATGGGTGTTGTGAAGTTAGCCACCTCTGTTTTTAGAAGTCCAAAATTGGCTTTGGAGACATTTTTTACAGTGGTTTCATTTAGGGGGGTGAGAGTGGGATGTGAATATCCATGGTGATTAGCTTGTGGTCATATCTGAGGAGCTGATTACTGGTGTAGAGCAACGGTCACCCATGTTAGTAATGACCAGGTCAAGGATGTTTTTACCCCTGGTGGGGGTAAGAATGAGTTGTTCCAGTGCGTTAGAATTAATGAATCCCAGAAAACGTTGAGCAAGTGTGTTGGTACATGAGTAATTTTCCCAGTTAATGGAGGGGTAGCTAAAGTCTCTCATTATAAGGATATTGGGTTGTACCCTAATATTTTCCACTGTGTTTAGGAATGTGGAGTGGGAGTCTTGGGACATGGTTGGGGATCGATAGCAGGCTACAACCTGGATTGCAGTTTTTCCCAGTGTTAGTTGTACCAGAAGTATCTCTGATGTGTTATGTTAGTCTACTAGTGTTGAGGTGTGCATATCCATTATAAATATGGAGACACCACCACCTTTAGTGCTTCGGTCCAGGTTTAGAGGCCGAAAGGTGTGGTATGAATAATAGCCTGGTAGTGCTGGGGTGCTCTCCAGAGCCCTGAACCAGGTCTCAGTCACTGCACAGATATCATTGTTCTGCATTTTAAGGAGTGCTTCGAGCAAGTGCATATTGAGATTTAGACTTCTAGCATTGAGTAGCATTACCCTCAAATTTTGTTTGCTTGTAGCTGTTATGGTGGTAATTTTATCTTCAGGACATTGCCTAAAAAAGGCACTGTAGGAGTGGCAAGAGCCTTGGCCAGTATCCGGAATCCCTGAGGTGACAGGTGCAGGCTATCTCTGGTGAAGCATCGAGGTCTGTCGATCATGTCATCCCAGGCAGACAGATACTAGATCCCCTTAGAATGACGCCAGAAACTTAGCCAATTGTTGAAGTCAATCATTTTCTGCTTGTACTGAGGTATCATTATGGGTGACGGTAGGATGCTACTCAGAGGTAGAGTCATACCTGCCTGGGCTACAAGATCTGAGAGCTCCTCTATGCCTCTTTTCATGTAGTCCAGGGAGGTACGTCTCAGGTCATTCACACCAACATGGACAATGACAGAGTCACATTTGGACCTGTTGTGGAGTGACCTAAGTGCATGCCTTATGTGGTGGATTCTGGCACCCAAAAGGCAGCTGACCGTAACTTTCTATTTATTTAACCTACTGAGTGGGACATCAGTGTGCCTTACTGTTGAGTCACCTATGAGTAGTGTATTGGGTAAGCTGTTTTGCCTTATGGGCTTTGGTTGAGTGGCACACTGTTTATGTGAGCTGTTTGTCTCATGGTTTGTGCTGAGATGTGGTGGTTGTTTGCGTTTCTGCCTCAGAGGTCACTGTTGTTTGGGCAGATTTTTATTGAGAGCCTCCGCAAAAGTAGATGTGTGTTTTGTGTTACTATGTGAGGGTTGTGGTGGTGTATGCTCTGGAGAGCTGTGTGCTGAATGTGGTGTGGTGCAAGTGTTAACCTTCGCCTCTTGACTGGCTAATCCAGTCTTGGCTGGAGAGGGCTTGGCTTCCAATTTGGCTATATATGTGCATCCCTCACAAGTCATAGTGTTGAGAGATAAGAGGAGAGGGTTGCCTGTGTACATGAGCCAGTTGCTACATTGCCTCAGGATTCCCAAGTTCACCAGGTTGACGGGAGAAGGCACTGGGAACTGACCTTTAGACATGCCCGGATATGAGCTCATTATATTAAATACTGAGGCCTTTTACAGGAAAAATGTCATTTAAAGTGTCTGAGTCTGTACCGAGCACTGCCAAACACTTGAGGGGAAAATAATATGTAGACCCTGAAAATTTAAGGATGAAGTATTTAGGCAGATATTCTAAAGTTAGAAATCAAGCAGTACTTAGTGAAAACAAAGAATTAGCTTGTCAAGAATGATAAGAAGAGGGGAGTCGCGTGAATGGCTACTGCCTGCCTATACTAATGCTGGTCTCAGCACAGCTTCACTCTGTTGGGATACAATACTCCTTTGCTTCTTCTCTTACCAGAAGCAAAATGTTAGCACCAATCCCAAGAAGAGAAGCAGGCCACAGCCTGTTTGGTGATCCACAGTCTTGTCCCAGATGATGCAAGGGTCTATAGGCTTGTAGCCTTTTTCTGATAGATGCCTCAAATAGCAACCAGACCAACCAGGTATATATATATATATATATATATATATATATATATGTGTGTGTGTGTGTGTGTGTATGTATATATATATATATATATATATATATATATAACACACACACCTATGTCTGGAAAACATTTGTTGTCATCTACATTTTAGCTAAATAATAAATAATATTCTTATTTGTTATAGCAAAAGCAAATTTACCACCCATTTGGAAAAGAAAGAAGTAAGTGAGCCATCTGCTAATGAAATGCAGGATTAAATCAGTGGAATTGTTTATCAGAAGATACCTCCCTGTAGCAAGTGATGTATTATGACTAAGGAATCGTTGCTAGGTTTATAAATCGGCTGACTTGCTTTTTTATTGATCTGGCTGTTAAGCACAGAGGTTTAAGGCTGTGAACTATTAATAAGTATCATCCTGAAAGTCTTGCATTTGATTCCATTACTGTCCAGCAACACTGTATGCTGTTCAGAGGATGCCACTAAATGAGATCAGTGCTCCTTTGCCTATCCAGTAAAGGTGCACTTAAACGTAATGGATCTTAATGGTTAACAAATGAATAAAGAAACAGAATCTGGCACACTAAAGTATCTTAGGGTAAACATATTTTTCTTTAATGGTTGATAGTAAATTAGATTTATTTACATATTGATGAAAAGAATTGCAGTTCATAACAAGTGCTTTGGTTTGATATAGAAATCTGTTTTCCTTAATTACAGTCAATCTTACTTCTGACTATCACATGTATACTGATAATCCCTAATGACCGAGCATCCCTATAAAATAACTGTTCTGTGTTTACTGCTAGTTTATTTGCTCATGTTTGTATGCAGTGCCAAAAGGTATGGTGCTCTTGCTGTTGAGAACACTATGCATTCTTGATGGTTACTTTTTGTAGGATAACCGTGTAGTACAGTGGCATATCTGCAGAGGTTAAAGTAAGATGGGGACTGTCTGCAAAGGTAGAAATAATTGCACACACAGCATAAGAATATGTGCTCTATTTAGTAAGCCATATACATCTATTACCCTAACATCATGTTTTCATATGGTGTTACTTTGTGTTGTCAGGATTAGTGGCCTAAGTGTTTTAGATTTTAGGTGATGTGTTATGATGAAACATGCAGAGGAGGCGCACTGAGGGAACAGAGAACAGAATCAATGTTTTTGCTAATGCTACAAAAGAATAGCTAGTCCTGACATGGTGTCACAATTCACGTGTGTATCCTTTTTTGTTTTCGTGTCTTTCACCCAGGTCATGGGAGCAAAGATCTTTTGTAACTGTTCATTTAACTCAAAGAAACCAGCACATGAACATAAAATGATTGTTTTACTTACCTGCTATACAGGGTCATGCTTCTAGATGTGTGTGTACATTCATGTGTGTTTGTGTGTGTAGTGATATGTACATGTGCACGTATACACATATGCATGGGAATGTTTTGGTCTCATTTCCTGCAGAGAAGTCAGTTGGATGATCTACTGTAAAGAGAGTGAGTACATTTGCTCACTAGAACACCCTCATGTTACTTTAACCATCGTAGCCAGTGGTTTTAAGATTAATAGATTTAATGTATTTCTTTTGGCTGGATTTGCAGCAGATTATCCTAGTCTGATTGTTCTTAGCTGTAACCTGTTTTCATTGCATCAGACAGAAGCTGTATTTGGAAAGATGCATGCTAATATGAGCCTAAACTAAACAGCTTAGAGAAAATGAATTTTTGTGGTCTAAGCTGTCAACCCCATTGGGTCACATTTCATTTATGTTTCATGGTTTGTATCTTCTGTTTATATAATGCACAAAATGTTTTGATTGGGTAGTTATCATTTAAAGGCCTTTGTTAACTGACAGTGAGAGGCAAATAAATAAAAAAGTACATCTTACTGTGGCATTACGTTAGTGTGCAGGCAGCAAATGCAGTTTGAAAAGCTACCATTTTTCATTTGTTGAATACCAGTAATAGTAGCTTCTTATTTGGCTGTTGTGTTTTCCCAGCTGGATCTTGCCAAAAAATCTAATAGCTGTTAAGTTCATTTACCATCCAGTCAATGCCATATAAGTTAGACCTACAATAGATTACTTATACACTCTTTCCTGGTATGTAAAATATAATAATCGACATCTTGGCTGCTGCTGAGACATCTGTTATAAACCGTATAACATTTCAGGTCAGTACTGCAGAGCAGGTAAGAAGTAGGGAACTCTGTAGCCACATCATAGCCATGCTTGACTATGTCAGTGCTCTGGTTTACAAGCAGTATTTTGTTCATCCCTTTGACATGACTGCGCAATTTGCCAACAATGAGCAGGATAAATAAAGATTAACAAACCATGTACATATCCCTCAGTTCTCAATGATTTGTCGTACCCCCCCAAAAAAAACACATTTTATGAAGAATAGGACAAAAATATGAGAAAAAATCTGGACATTCTATGAAATTTTGGACAGTTGAGAGGTATGTCCTGCTCTGATGTAGTGGAGGGATTGTTTTACTTGAAGAAATGTAAGAAATACATACTCTTAGCAACAAACGTTTAGAGAATAATTGAGTAGATATGGGACATTTTTTTCTCATAGTAATAGCTGCCAGCTGTATTGTGTCTGAGAAGGCGTTTAATGGTCTCCTGTAGCACTTTCCACTCTTCCTTCTGGGTATTATTAATTAAATAAATAGTATCATTGTTAATGCCCACTTGACAAAGATGCCAGTTTTCAGAGATGACCTCAGGGTAAGATGCGTTTAATGACTTTAATGCCAATCAGAAAAACAGCTTATACTACCTATTCAGGCATGTCCAAAGGGCAGTTTCCGGTGTACTCTCCAGTCCAACTGGTGAATCTGGGTATTCTGAGGCAATGTTACAACTGCCTCTTGTACACAGACAACCCTCTTTTCCTACCACCAAACACTAATATATGCAAGAGATGCAATTATACAGCCAAACTGGAGGCAAAGCTCTCTCAACCCATGACTGGAATTGACAGTCAAGAGGAGAAGGGTAATACTTGCAACACACCACCAGTCTCACATAGACCTAATAAACCAACACCGGCAAATAACACACATGAATACATGAAAACTTACTCGGAGGCTCTAAATAAAAATCTGCAAAAGCAACAGAGACCTCCAAAACAGACATCCAAACAACCTCCACACCCCATCACCAACCATGAAACACATACTTCACATAATTAGTGTGCCACGCAATCACAGCCCTTAACGCAAAATAACATACCCAGCACACTAGTAATAGGCAACTCTGTAGTCAGGCACACTGATGTCCCACTAACTAGGCTGGACAAGGAGAAGGTTACAGTTCGCTGCCTGTCGGGTGCCAGGATCCACCTTATGACACAAGCACTCAGGTCACTCCAGAACAAGTACAAATACAACTCTGTCATTGTCCATGTTGGTGTGAATGACCTGAGATGTACCTCCCTGGACTACATGAAAAGAGACATGGAAGAGCTCTCTGATCATGTTGCCCAGGCCGGTATGACCCTGACCTTGAGTAACATCCTGCCCTCACCAAGAATGATGCCACAGTATAAAGAAAAAATGATCAATTTCAACAATTGGCTAAGTTTCTGGTGTCATTCAAAGGGGATCCAGTATCTGTCCATCTGGGATGACATGCTCGACAAGCCACGTTGCTTCACAAGAGATGGCTTGCACCTGTCACCCTTAGTCTTTCGAATACTGGCCAAGGCTCTTGCCGCCCCCATAGTGCCTTTTTTAGGCAAGGCTCAAAAGACAAACTCACCACCATAAGTAGCACAAGCAACCAAAAACTGAGGGAAATGCTACTCAACACCAGAAGTCTAAACCTCAAAATGCACGCACTCGAGGCACTCCTCAGTATGGAGAACATCGACATCTGTGCAGTAACAGAAACCTGGTTTAAGGCTCCTGAGAGCACCCCAGCACTACTAGGCTATAACTCATGCCATACCTTTCGTCCACAGAACCAGGACCAAAACACAAAAGGCGGGGCATATCCATATTAATCAAGGATACCCACACCTCCAGGTTAGTGGCGCAGCACAGTGCATCAGAGATCATCCATGTGCAACTAACAATGAGCAAAACTGCAATCCAAATTGTAGCTTGCTACAGATCACCCATCATGGCCCAGGACCCCCATTCTGCATTTCTGGAGACACTGGGAAATATGAAGGTCCTACCAAACACTTTAATACTGGGTGATTTCAATTACCCAAACATAAACTGGGAGAACAACTCAAGTACTAACTCTCTTGCCCAACGCTTCCTAGAATTTATAAACTTGAATGCCCTGGATCAACAGGTCAGCACCCCCACCAGAGGGAACAACATATTGGACCTTGTCATCAACAACATGGGCGACTGGTGTTCCACACCGGAGGTCAACCCCTCGCTGGTTGGATCAGACCATAGACTAATCACTCTGGATATCCACATTCCGCCCCCACCCCCAATCAAGGAAACCACCATGAAAAACTTTTCAAAAGCAAACTTTCCGTTACTTAAGATCGAGGTGGAAAGGTTCACAGCCCCCATGCTAAAGGACAATGCTGTCCAAGCTGCTGAAACCTTTACAAAGGCACTCTATGAGCATCTGCAGGAATGCATGGATCATGCTATCCCAAGTAAAGCCAAGATTCACTCCTCCAAGAAAAGGAAACCAGTCTGGTGGACCCCTGTCATAAACAAGCTATACAACAGAAGGGGGAAACGAATACAGAAAAGAGTAAAATCTCAAGAAGGAAAGACATCCCTGATCAGTATCAGCAAGAAACTATGATCCCTCATTAAATCATCCAAGGCTAGTTTCGAAAGAAAAATTGCCAATGACCCCAAAGATAACCACAAAGCATTCTTTAGCTATGTCAAGAACCTAAGTGGAAACTCTCAGATCTGCTCTGAGTTAGTACATAATGGCACAAAATACACTGAACCGACTGATATTGCAAACATTCTGGCAGACAGTTTTAGTGCAAACTTCACCCCCCTCTCACCCCCTTAAAGGCCTATAACCATACCAGAAGGATGTAGGGCCCCATCAATCACTGACACACAGGATAAAACAGCCCTATCCAAAGCCAAAAACACAGCTTCAGTGGGACTGGACGGTGTCCCAGGCTGTGTCTTACAAGAGCTCCAAAATGAACTAACCCCTCACCTAAACACACTGTTCAAACTCAGCCTCTCTACAGGCTACATACCCACAGAGTGGCACACAGCAACAGTTATCCCGCTTCACAAAGGTGGAGCCTCAACGGACCCCGGGAACTATCGCTCTATAAGCCTGACTAGCCTGGTCTGCAAGGCTATGGAACACCTCATCATCATGGAACTCATTAACAGAGACATTGGAAACCTCCAAACCTTGGACCCTTCCCAGTTTGGCTTTGTTAAGGGCAGATCATGTCTCCTAAACCTGGTGGACTTTTTTGAGACGGTTACCAAGGCATTAGATGAGGGAAAGGAGGTCCACACAGCCTACCTAGACCTCGCAAAGGCTTTTAACACCATTCCCCATTCTAGTATTATAGACAAGCTCACCAGCTTGAACATAAACCCCTACGTCATGAGATGGGTTGCCAGCTGGCTCATGGATAGAAACCACATGGTGAGAGTTGCAGGCTCTACTTCCGACTCTAAACCGGTTACAAGTGGCATCCCCCAGGGCTCAGTCCTAGGACCCCTCCTGTTCGGTATATACTTCTTAGAGGTACAGGCAAGCATAGAAGGACTATGGCTGACCAAGTTCGCAGATGACTGCAAACTAGGGGCCATAATTGATTCTCCGGCTGATACAGACACCCTTCAGATGGGTCTCACTGAGACGGATACCTGGTGTCAAAATCATGGCCTCAAGCTAAATGCCATAAAGTGCATAGTCATCCCCTTTGGAAAAAACAAAGTACCCATGAACTACCACATAGGTGGTAGTCCCCTAAATACAGAAAATGTAATAAGGGATCTGGGGACCCAAGTAGATAGTAATCTCTCCTTTGATAATCATATTGTCAAGGTGGTTAGAAAATCATTCTATGTGGCCCACCTAATCACTAAAAGGGTTCGCATCCAGAAAAAATGAGGTTATTTTGCCTTTCTACTCCTCACTCATTAGACCCATCATAGAATACAATGCCCCAGTTGGGATGTACCTTACAAGACACCTGCAACAGCTGGAAAGGCCACAAAAGTACCTCACCAAGAGGATTACTGGCCTCAAACAGATGCCCTATGCAGCCCGACTCAAGGAACTCCAGTTGTACTTGGTTGCATACCGCTTACTCAGAGGTGATCTCTGCTTGACATACAAGGACATGTCCAACCCAGAAAAAAACAAATCCTGGAGAGCCACACGCTCTAGAGATATAAACCTCACCACAACGATAAATAGGACATGCTGGAGGGATAGATTCCTATCCCAGAAACTCCCCATGCTTTGGAACAGGATTCCAGTATACATCAGGCAGAGCCCCTCACTAACACTCAAGAGAAACTTGACAAGCGGATGGGAAACAGAAAATTTACCCCGGGGATCACTGCAGTGGCTCTGCTGGACAGTGGCACAGGGAACTAATGGCTCTGCTGGACAGAGGGACAGGGAACTAATCTAAGGGGGGTGGGAAAAGCCAACATATTCTGGCTAGGCTTAAAAATGCCCTTGGGCAGATAGCCTAGTACTTACCTATGAACCTGATTACAGGGTTTACACAGAGGTGGTATGAGGCCAGAGTTAGGACTCAGTGGTATAGCTTGTCCTAAAACTGACGTATGTTACAGGTTATACTGCCAGTCCAGCAGACTTGCATCTTACAATTTTCCCTTATGCCCGGGAGCTGGAGGAGACAGTGAAGTTGGGAGAAAAATTCTCCATCCTTGCTCATCTCTCTTGGAGAAAGGTTGAGGGTTTTATATTGGGAGTGCATCCCCATTAATGCATTCCTTTTGAAGAACATAGACCTAATAGGAACCATTTCCTTACAACTGGGGCAGGACTGCCTGAGGAGATATGTCAGCAGAGAAGTGAGTGCCCAAACATGGTAGAACACTTCTTGCGACATGCAGGGGAGCCAAAACATAAGCAGAAATCTCCCTGATGGCTGCCTGTATGATGATACTCTAACTGCCTCTCATCACATTAGGTGTGGTAGCAAGGATCATGTCTGTTACCCAGATGACTTTAAGGCATGGGGAGGCCAAAAAATGTGAAGGCCACTTTGTCTAATTCTATGATCCTGATTAAAGTTTGAGCAGAGTAACTGCACATACAACTCTTTTCATCATTTCTTCTGTGCTTCCATTTATTTGGGACAATGATCTTATCACAAGACAGACTACTGCTTATGCAGTGGGACTGGGTGGATGGTTATATGAATATAGTCGGTCCTTGAATAGTAAAAAGGTGTTAATTGCAACTGTTGCCTTCTCCTGGTTTGAACATTCAAAGCTATATTTTCTGCTTGTTCTGGTTTTCCTCCCAAGTAGTGTTTAAATAACTGATCTGTTAACCATTTAAAACATTCTTTAGAGCCTCTTTGCTGATTTTCTGCTGTTTTAAACATTTTTTAGTGTCTCACTTCTGTTTTTCTGCTGTGTTAAACATTCTGTAGTGTTTCCCACTGAAACTAGGGTAGCTAGTAGCTGTTGCATAGTCCAAGATACAGGCTTGCTGCTTTTGGGACTGTTTGTAGTGGTGTGTTTTTTGTTCTAAGCATGTTTTCCAGACCATCTTGGATTGGAAGGGGCCTAGCTGCATTTTGGTGAGAGGATTGTGCTGATTGAGACCTGTCTGGTAAAGGGATGCCAGTCTAGGGCTTGGAATAAGCATCCTCATAAGTCTTTTTTGAATCTTTTTAAAGTTTTTTTTTCAAGTTTTTAACTTCTGGTATTTAGGCTCGACATTTGAGCAGGTTTCTGCTTGTTTGCACACTGTGCAACACCGCACACTGCAAAGCAATTGTGCATCAAAGTTGGACAGCTAAATTCAACAAATTTTCTCTAAAACACAGGCAGAAATATCCATCCACTGAGCTCCTCTGTGATCGATTCTGAAAACCCATGCCTAGTGACAACAGTCTTCAACCTAGCATTATGGACAGTTGGACTGCCCTTGTTTCTCCTGCAAACCTTGTTGACTTGGGTCTCTTGAGGCAGTATAGCAATTACCTCATGTATACAGACAACCCTCTACTAATAACACACTCTAGTACAGAGTGTGAGAGATGTATATACACCAAGAATCTTTCTCTCTCATGCAAAACAGTAACACGGAGAAGGTTGTCAACTCACCCACCACTCCATGTGCACATAGTACCACTACTCATACAAATAGTATGCATCAAACATGAAAATCCACATACGCTGAGGTTCTCTGGAAAAACTTACCAAAACACCAGAGTCATCCAAAACACAAGACTGCTACAACTAACACAGTCCCCACCCATGACAAATAGCACCACCAGTGTCTCACCCACCAAGCCCGTAAGGCATAACATTAAAAAACAAATGTTTTTGTCATTGGAGACTCAATAGTGAGACACACGGATGTCCCACTCACCAGGTTGGACAAAGAGAAAGTCATGGTCATCTGCCTGTCCGGTGCCAGGATTCATCAGATCACACATGCATTCAGGTCTCTCAGTAACATGTACCATTATGACTCTGTCATAGTGTAAATGATCAGAGACGTACCTCACTGGACCATATGAAGAGAGACATGGTTGAGGTCTCTGAGTATGTACCCCAGGCAGGTATGTCCCTAGCCTTGAGCAGCATACTACCCTCACCTAGAATGATGCCACAGTATAAACAAAAAATTATTGATTTCAATAATTGGCTTAGCTTTTTGTGTCATTCCAAGGGGATCTAGTTCCTGTCAGCCTGGGAAGCCATGGTCGACAAACCTCGCTGCTTTTCCAGAGATGGTTTACTCCTGGGACCTTTAGATTTTCGTCTGCTGGCAAAGACTCTTGCCTCCCCCATAATGCCTTTTTAGACAATGTCTTGAAAACATTATCGATGTGAAATTAACCAATCAGAACAAAATAAGGGTCATGCTGTTAAATGCTAGGAGCTTAAACCAAAAACTGCACTCCCTGGAAGCACGTCTGTCACTAGAAGATGTAGATGTCTGTACAGTCACAGAAACCTAGTTCAAAATTCTCGGAGTGTACCCCAGCCTTGCAAGGCTACAATGCCTTCCACACCTTTATCCCACAAAATGAACATGTGAAAAACAAAGGAGGCAGTGTTTCAGTGTATATTGGAGATAAATTCACCTCCCGTCAAATTAGAAAGGACAACTCCATGGAGTTACTCCAGTCCAGGTTACGGTGGGTAAGACCCCCCATTCAAGTCATAGCCAGTTATAGATCCCCCTACGTGGGTCACAGCACCTATGAAGCCTACTTGATCAAACTGGAGACAATCCAAATTTTACCAAACACACACGTTATGGTGGATATCAATTATCTCACTATCAACCGGGAAACCTACGCTAGCCCTAACTCACTAGCGCAAAAGTTCCTTGACTTTGTTAATGCATATGCCCTGGAACAAATTGTCCATACCCCAACTAAAGGAACAGACTTTCTAGATCTGGTCCTCACCAGTATGTCAAACAGATGCACTGCCGCAAGTGTTGGACCTTCATTAGTTAAAACCAATCACAAATCAGTCACCTTCTAGCTGGCACCAACACCAGGGTGAAATCAGACTAAAAAACTTCACCAAGGGAAACTATACCCTCCTAGATGAAGTTATAAATATATTCCAAGGCTCACTCCAAGCTGGAAGTGGTAACCATGCTGAAGCTTACACTAAAGCCCTGTACAATCACTTGCATAAGTCGGCTGTACCAGAAAGAATTAAAGCCATAACCCCAAGTAAAAACAAGCTGTCATGATGGACATCCAGCAACAACAAACTTTACAATAAATGCCGAAAGGAAAACAAAGGTAAGGCCCCGATAATGGGAAAGCACCCTCCTCAGCCTCAACAGGCAAATAAGACAACTTGTCAAATCCTCCAAGGGCTCCTTTGACAGAAACTTAACAAGTACAGCCAAGGATAACCATAAGGCCTTTTACAGCTACATACCTAGCCTAAAAGGTAGGACCCAAGCATGTGCAGAGCTAGTCGCTAACGGTATCACATACATTGACCCCACAGAGATAGCACACCTGCTAGCGGATTGGTGTGGTGAGAATTTCACTCCCTTATCCCCTCCTAACTTATCACAAACCTTCCCCCAAACTTCCTCCCACCCTACAAATGTGAAGAGCAGGTCCTCAAAGCGTTGTCCAAGGTAAAAAACACAGCCTGTGTGGGACCAGACGACATCCCAGGCTGTAGCTAAAACATGAACTAGCATCACCAATAAGTACCCTTTTCAATCGTAGCCTAACCACAGGCTTTGTTCCTGCGGAATGGAGAACAGCTGCAGTTATTCTCCTCCACAAAGGTGGCCTAGCAACAGACCTGGGGAATTGCAGACCCATAAGCTTGACCAGCTTCATCTGTAAGACCATGGAATGTTTCATTTTGGACCTCATAAGTAAAGGCATAGGTGACCTCCAAGCCCTGGATCCTACCCAGTTTGGCTTTGTCAGCAGATTCTGCCTATTAAATCTGGTGGATTTCTTTGAAAATGTGACCAAGGCCATTGACGAGGGCAAATCTGTGCACAGCATACCTTGAATTGGCAAAGGCTTTTGACACAATCCCACAGTCAGGCATTACCAACAAACTTAGCAAACTGTATTTAAACCCCTTCGTTGTAAGATGGGTTGTCAATTGGCTCACAAACCAGACACACTCTATCAAAGTGGGTGACTCCATATCAGCCAGCAGACCTGTTACCAGAGGGGTGCCACAGGGGTCAGTGCTGGGCTCCCTAGTGTTTGGTATGTACTTCTTAGAAGTCCAGGTCAAAACTAAGGGGTTGTGGCTGACCAAGTTTGCAACCGACTGCAAACTAGTTGCAGTCATTCAATCTCCAAATGATTTCAGTATACTTCAGGAGGGTCTCATGTAGACCCTCGACTGGTGTATTAGTCATGGTCTCAAACTGAATGCAAAGAAATGCATCATTGTTCCCTTCAGCACAAACAATGTCCCTTTACATTATCAAATCAACAAAAACACGCTAAGTACCCATGAAGTAGTAAGGGACCTAGGATCACAAGTTTACTGCAACCTTAACTTTGACAGCCATGTGTCTACTGTAGTAAGGAAAACCTTCTGCATAGCACACTTGATTAGTAAAGGCATCGCCTCAAGGTTATAACCCCTCTGTATTCGGCACTTGTCCAGCCCATAATTGAGTACAACACCCCATCCGGCATGTACCGTATTAAGCACCTGCAGCAATTGGAGAGACCTCAGAGGTTTCTAACAAGGAAGATCAAGAGGCTACAGCATGTTCCATACACAGACTGACTAAAGTCCCTGTTAATGTACTCCATATTGTATAGAATTCTTGGGGAGATTTATGCCTGGCCTAGAGAGCAATCCAAGACCCAAACCTAATGAACTTACTGCATATCCGTAAATCAAAAGGACTAGGGCTATCTGCTCAAGGGACCTAAATATGGCCTGCGACTTAAACAGGACATGCTGGAGGGACAGATTTATCTCCCACTTACTAGCACATCTTTGAAACAGGCTTCCAGTTCATGTGAAACAGAGCACCTCTATGACACTGTTTAAGAAGAACATGGATAAGTGGATGGGACACTGTAAATTCTTACTGGGGCTAGTGCCCACAACCCTCTTGGACATGGGCAGTCATCACTAAATGCAATCTTGGGTATTGACTAGTATTTCTGTGGTATTATATTTGGATGAAACGCTAATCTTAAAATAACCTCCGGGTCGATAGCCTAGTAATCTCCTATAATCCTATGAAAATTTCAGTTGCATCTACAAATTTGTTAAACTGACCCTGATGTAGTTGTATGACCTTTACTTGTTGAGCTGTGAGGGACCACTGAGGGGTATTTCTTGGTGAAAGGCATAGTTGGCTGTCTGACTACTTCCTTTACAGCTCCTTTATGCAGCCCTTTGTTCTTGGATTACAACTTAAATGTATTTGTAATTACAGGAACAGTCTAATTCTGCTTTGAATGCCCACATTTTTAAATATGTGCCTTTACTGAAAATACTTTCAGGATCCTGATCAAAACAACCAGAGCTACATATAAGATAAAAATTGCCACCAAAGTGAATGATGACCACAAAACGTTCTTTAACTATGTTAAAAATTTCAAATAATGCCAAACTCTGCACAGAGCTAATACTACATAATATCAGGTACCCAGAGCAAAAGGATAATGCCAGTGTACTAGCAGACAAATTTAGTTCAACCGTAATCCCTTCTTCCTATATTCTCAGATCACATGCCTGCATCTACACCCCTCACATCTCCTTAGAGCATGTCCTCAAGGCACTATTCAAAGTCAAGGACATTACTTCTAAGGGACAGATAGCATACCAGGCTGAGTGCTTTATCAGCCTACTAACAAATATTCTAGCAGATAAATGGAGGACAGCAACAATCATCTCCTTGCACACAGGTGGGGCATTAATGGAGCTGCCTAATTATAAACCCATAAGACTGACCAGCCTCAGATATAAGGCTATGGAAGGGCCATTATGGAGATATTAAATAAGGACATAGGTAACCTAGAAACACTCATCACCAACCACTGTGGATTTGTCAAGGGCAGATCGTACCTGCTTGATTTCTTTGAGATGGTTACTGAAGCAATGAATGAGGGCAAATCAATACACACTGCACGTCTAGACCTTGTAAAGCCATTTGACACCATCCCACACTCAGGTTTTCCCAACTAAATGTCAGTCCTTATGTAACTCATTAGATAGCAAACTCGATCACAAACAGAGCCCACAAAATTAGGATGGGTGGCTCCACCTCCTCCAAAAGACCTGTCACTAATGGCATACCTCAGGGTCTGTCCTTGGGCCATTCCTCTTTGACCTCTACGCATGGAGATCAAAGTAAATGTTAAGGGCTATGGGTGACCAAGATTGCAGATGACTGATAATCTTTGTGCCTTCACAAACTCTGTCTTTTCCAAACAAATAGTTGGTGTTAAAACCATGGACTAAGGCTAAATGCTAAAAAATGTATAATCATATCCTTTGGCAAGCATGACTTCCTTTGTAATCATCATATTGAACACACACCCCTGAAAATTGATCCCGTAGTCAGGAATCTGGGAACCTTTGTCAACAAAAAAATTATCCTTTGATCACCATGTGTCCACTATTGTAAGGAAGTCCCTTTTAATTGCATAGCTTATATCTAAAGATATGGCATTCAATTCCAAGGATGTAATCATTCCACTGTAGTTGGCTGTCATTAGGCTTGTCATCAAATGTAATGTATCGTCCAGTATGTACCTATTACAACACTTATCACAGCTAGAACGACCACAGTTTTTTCTCACTAAAAATAAAACAATCAAGGGCCTAAATCTCTTCTCAGTGTCATATAGTATACTAAGAGGCAGCCTCTGTCCTGCATGTAAGTAGAACTTTAACAGATCCTATTCTATTAGACCTATCACAAATTCACAAGTGCATTGGTAGCATGAACACTTGCTCAAGGGATTCTATCTGTTTTGCAGTATAAAGAGAGAATACCTGTTTTATAGAGCCATTTTCTGTTCATATAAAGCAAAGTACTTCTCTTTATCTGTTCAAATGTAATTTGGACAAATGGATGGGAAAATGTAAATTCACTCCTAGTGTAGCACCCATGTCCTTCATGGATGGGGCAGCAAGTAAATGTTCCAACATATCTTTGTTATGCCTGCCCCTGGGTTATTTATAACAAAATATAAGGGCTAAAAACTGGTATGGGAATGTAATATTAAGCTTCTTAAGATCCTCACAGATCACTAACCAAGTAAGTACTTTGAACAAGTCATGGGGTAGTTGGCAACAATTCTGAACTCATCACAAAATTACTTATTTTGTTTCACTTGTATAGTTTTATCTGTATGGCTGCCAGTATGCAAAAAGTTGACCACAAGAGAATGTTTTTTTTTTCTTTTCTGTTTTAAAACATTGGAAGCCTATAGATAATAAAGCTCTAACTTCCTCTGAGAGAGCTAAAAATTGTTTAAGGTATATTCCACATCAGTTAGGGAAGAAACGTGCTCAGAATTTGTTTCTGCTGTCCTTATATTGAGTGTAATAAGAATGTGTATGGCAACAGCTTGATAACTTAATTTTGTTTTAAATAGCAACTTTCTTATTTTATCATCTTACCTTTATTTTTAATGACTTGGTCAATCTGCCTGATAGCTCCCCCTACTAGTACCCAGTTTGCTCATCCATTCTTCCACTGAGGGGCAAGAACCAGTCCTTTCACTCCTGGACCGTGAGAGCACCAAACAGCCGATTCATACCTCAACTGGGTAAGAACCTTCTTAGTTTGTCGCTCTAGCAGCTAATCACTGTGTGTGTGGAAGCAGGCCAGTTCATTGATTGAGTGGGCTGACTTAACTCCCCTTCCACATAGGTGACTGCAGATTCCACTAGTGTTGTCCCACAAGTAGTACACGTGCTGATCCTTCTGGCTTAATGGCACACTGCTGGCAGCCTGGTCTTGCTAGGCTCATTGCTGCAAGTGACTTCCTATCTTCTGACAGATGTTGCCAAAGCAGCAAGCCAAACTGTCTCCCTCCCCCCTAGGATGGCTGAGACTGCAATCCACAATTACTTAATAAAAAAGTGGAGCAGTAGATGGGGAAAGAGTATGGCCCAAACCTCTCAAATGTCCAGATTTTCGCAGACTGTCCAGATTTTTGGGGTCTATATAACATCATCGAAAACTCTCTTGCTCGAATGGCATTTCATCAAAAATGCCTTAATACCAACTTTGAGATCACACTACTGTGAGGAAAGGGCAAATTTTCCCATCTTCACTGCACCGCGATCTCACTATGAACAGTTCAGTGAAATGCATGTTCGATGTAAGTGCACTGAAAATGTCATCTGCTGAACTGAATTTTCAATGATGTACTAGGGACCAGATTTTTGGCTCCTATTTTTGTTGTGTTCCTCATAAAATTTGTGCTTTTCTGGCAAATCACTGGGATGATGTGGGGACTGAAGTCACTAAATAATGACATACATTTGAGTTTCAGACTTCATATCCTTCACAAAATGTATGCCAACACAAACCTTTTTACTCTAGCAAATTTCTAAGTTTATAAGAGCAATATTTAAAGCATGTCCCTGTTTTGGGCCTTTGTCTCCCCATATTGTCAGGCTTTGTCCAGATTTCTTGCACTAAGAGGTTGAGAGTTATGGTAGCACCTTTGTCCGGTTTATGCCTTTTCCAAAGATGCCAGCCCTAGACTCAACTAAATCCGCTAAGTATATTGAGGATAACATCATTTGGCTGTTTTCCCTCTAACTGCCAAGAAGTATTATTGAAGTAGCGACCCTATCTAACAGCAATCGCTGCCCGATAACCAGTATCCACTTGGGGAAGCAACAGACTTGCTCCTCCACTGCTACTGTCTAAAAACAAAAACTTGTAAGGGTTCACAGTCATGCCTTACTGCATGATACCGGAGTTTTGAAACCATGGTGGAAATCATGGTGGTTGAAATTTATAGGAAGTGAGTTTGGGGTTAGCTCTTCCCATCATGTGGAGAATTCATCTATAAAACAGTTACAAGCCTTTCTCTCCATTTTGCTTTGCTTCACCAGAATAAGGGAGAAGATGGCAGATTGGTAACAGTTGGCATCCTTAAGTATAGTCTAATACCTCAAGACCAGTGTTGCTTTTGATCTGCATATAGGAGCATCAGTGGTACATAAAAGGTGGTGCACTATATTCAAAAAGGTACAGCTGAATAGTTGCAGATGGCTTCAGTACTTAGGGACATTTCAAAACCTTCAATATTCTCATTTAGAAGCACCTTGTCTCTAAACTCTAGGCTACCACAGGAGGCTTAAAACTGTATAACTCAAAAGTGTAAGTATGTGGTCATAGTGGGGATTATTTCTGCATTTATACTGAGGTCTCCATGTATGTACACCGAGGCTCACTATTTGATCGCTTCCCATCTTTGTTTGTAAAGGAGTTGTCCCTTAACATCATAGGTTCATCTATTGTGCTGTACACAGGTCGTCTCATTCTTTCCTGCTCAGGCTCATCAAGTATGAAACTGGCAACTGACATAAATGTTGATTTTGAATGATATGTCAGACGTTCTTGGGCAATTAGTTCAAAGTTTGTCTAAAGAAGACAGAGATCCTGCTTTTTAGGTCAGAACCTAAATTGAAAATGGTTCTTCCAAACTGATTAGTGGTATTGCATTTAGATACCATCCTCCTCTTCCCCATTTTCTACATGCGATCAGGTTGTCACATCAACTGTCGCCATCTCTCTCGATTCAGTGCCACTCTTCTATGTTCTTCGACATTCATGGCTGACTGTGGCAGATCTTCTCTTACGCCGCCCATCTATCTGTTTGCTGGATGCTCTTGTTTCTTTGTATCTTCTTGCTCTCTCTCCCAGATCTTCTTCACTAAGTCATCTACTGTTTTCCTACATGTGCACCCAAACTACTGTAATCTGTTTGCTTTGACTTTCTCTGCAATTGGAGCTACTTTTGCATTTACTCTGATGTCCTCATTTTTTGTCTGTCCCTTGAGTGTGCATCCTACCACTCATCTCGGGCAATTCATCTCCATCACTTCTGGCTTCCTCAACTGCTGTGCCTTCACTGCCCAGGTTTCTGTGCCATACAGTAGTACTGGTCGAACCACTTACTTTTCAGCTTCCTTGGCATTCTCCTCTCATACACTAACCCTGACTCTCTGCGCCAGTTGGCAGCAGTCCCTCTGATTCTAGCTTTGATCTCCTCATTCAGATATCCCTTCACCTCAACCATTCCCCCAGATACATGAAACTGTTAAACTGTTCCACTGTCTTCCTTTCTATCTCACTTTTCAGATTCTTCTGATTTCCCCCATTTGCTGCCACTATAGCTGTCTTTTCTGTACACTATTTCATCCCATTTGCCTTGAGTTTTGCATTCCATTCTCCAGTTATTTGCTGAAGTTCCTGTTCAGAGTCTGATTATAATCCCTCTTTGTCTGAATACAACAGCTTTGTTGATCTTTCCCCACCAACATGTTTGCTAATATGGCCTATTCATACCTCTCAACCTACAGACATTGAAAGTAGGTACAAAGGCTCTTGAAAAGTAGGGTACATCTAGCCAGAAAATCAGGACACCTCACTAGCTAAACGTTGAGTGGTGCATAACTCTTCCCACTTCCAGTACAATTGTTTGATACTACTTAGGAACATTGGTTTTAAATCTAGGAGTGACAAAAGTGACCCAAAAAGTATAGCATATCATCAAAGGCAGTGTAAATTAGTTTAGACTTCTATTAACTGTATAGCAAAAATCTACCTTAGAAAGCCATTTAATTTTGCTTCTGGAAAAAAAGGGAGATGTAGTGTAGGTCCTCTTTTTTTTTTTAATTTTTGGTGCAACCAAAATAGTGTGTGATGGGGAGGCAGGGGCAGAAAATTATGTGAGGGGGTAATCCAAGCCTAAAAAGAGGAGCATGCTTCAAAAAACAGGTGCATTATATGAAGGGGTCAATCAAGCCTGAAAGCAGTTATATACCGCCAAAATAGTTTCACATGAGAGGTCTAAGTCTATCACCAATACAAACAGCAGTGGGCTCAGATCAGACCTCTGATGTACAGCCACTCTTACTCCCACTGGGAACCCCTCTGTGAGTCCGAACAACTTTCATACTTGTACTGGGTCCTTTTACATAGACTGATTTATTTTACCAGTTTCCCATTTTGGAGCCATCACAGGACTACCCAAATCAGATTTCTTGAGACCTTGTCATATGCTTTCTTCAAGTCTAGAAATTCTTAGTTGGACCTTTTCCTCACCTATAGCTTTTGTTCAATTGTCTGTCTCCCTGCAAACATAGGTTCAATTGCGCTGCATCCTGATCTGCATCTAAACTGGTCATCTCCCATCTTACTTTCTAGTTCTGTGTGTATTTATTTATCAGTTGTCCTCTCCATTACTTTCATGCAGTATGACAGGAGTTTGATACCTCTGTACTACCCATAGAATGCTTATTCTCCAGTCATTTCTGATACACTTTTATCTCCATACTACAAATGTCCTCGCGAGCCGGAGACACCATCCTGGCATTTAATAAATATAAGTGGGGTGTGACTCACAATTTACATTTAAGTAACACTTCAGATCCATCAGTCCATCCATCCCCAACCCATTGCAACTAACTCATGTAGTGACATCATGTACAGTTGTCATCCGTGGAGTTTACTAGGCAAGTTGACAATGTTTGTAGGTTGCCAGACTTTTCTTCCATATCACACACAGACACAGAAAGACAAACACACCTCAAATAATGTGGAAAGTCTAAGATTCCTTAGAATTCCGTAGAGTTCAGGCACCTTTATTTCAGATATGTTGGAAAATCACAAGGTCTCCCAGATAATTCACAATGGTTGAAGACCACAAATAATGGCAACCTGTTCACTGTCAGTTCCCATGGTTACATTGGTGGGGCAGCAGAATACTCTGTAGTGGGTAACGGGAACAGTATTGCTGAGATGTAATTTCAGTAAGGTGCATCCAATCAAAACTGGAGAGCTTAAGATGTTGCAGAAAATCCTTCTCGTTCTGTTTGCATAAACAGAAAGTAGTCCTCAGTTTATCCTGTTTTTTCCTCCCTCGGGTACACTTTTCACCAGAGGTTAGCCCCACTGCTGTCCACTAGGGGTTGAGAGGGTGGCCTAATGGTTAAGGTGGTTGCCTTACAAACACAAGGTGCAAGGTTTGAGCCTCCCAAGAAATAATTGGCTAGGCTTAAAATGGCTCACAAGGACAGTTAGCTTAGTACTTACCTATTGGGAGGGTGGCTTAATGGCTAAGGTGTTTGCCTTACAAACACAAGGTGCAGGGTTTGAGTCTCACAAGGGATAACTGGCTAGGCTTAAAATGGCTCGCAAGGGCAGTTAGCTTAGTACTAAACTATGAACTATGAACCTATGAACCTATCTGGCCGACTAAAAGTTGACACCAGAGGTTAGCCCCACTGCTGTCCACTATTTGGCCGACTGAAAGGAGAACTGATGGCAGAAGTGAAAAATCTGTCAGGCCAACTGCTTGGGTCACTACATAAAAACAGTCTCTGGGGATGGAAGAGTCCTTATGACCAACGCTAGAACTTAGTAAATCCTTCCCAGTCTGTCATTCTTAAAACTGCTAAATCCACCAGACTAGCCTTCTCTTCAAGCAAACATGCTTCTCCACTTCCTGGTCTCTTCTTTCTCCTTTGTGTAGATTCACATCCTCTGCTGCTGCAAAGTTCTCCTTTCAGTCGGCCAAATAGTGGAGTGGTAATTTTCCCCTTATGTTCAGCGTTGTGCAATCTCAAGAATTATTTTTTGTAATTATGAGGGGCATGGGAACCTCTGACACATTTGCACCCCTCCAAAAATTATTGCTTTTGAATTTCTTATGGGAGTTGACTGTTTGAATTGTTGACGTTATCCTACTGATATTTTGCATTCTGAGTTTATTATGAATGATTAGTTATTCTCATTTCTTCTCTTTTGGCAACTTCTGAATATAACATTTCTAGATAGAAAGACAAAAGCTTGGTTCACTCAGCCTTTCTGTTTTTCCAACGTAACCCCTATCACTCTTTTATGTGGGTATGCTTAAACTTGTTGATATCCTTTATGGTTTCTTTGATTATTTTGGACTACTTAGCAAGTGACTGCTAATGCTGTCTGCTGTTCCATTCTTATTATTCTTACAATGTGCTCCCTCTTGTAGTATTATTTCTACAGTGAACTCAGATTTAATGTATGTGAACAAATGCAGGATTATGTTTGTAGAAAAACAAGGCTTAATTGTTGCAATTGTTGAATTTGGTATGTATTTTTACCCCTGGTCATTTTATGTAATACATGTGTGTGGCAAGTTTGTGGCTCATCATTCTTTCCTGAAAGAATTTTAGTTTTGATTATAGCTCTCACCTTCTTTGCTCAAGAACTGGGGACAAAGCCAAACATAATTGTGCGGGGTGGGGGGCAATGGCCCAAACTCAAGGGCAATTTCTAAGTATTACGCCAATTCACTCAGGAAGTTAAAATAACAATATGTTATGTATCATCATCATCATCATGCATTTTCTGAAGAATAAGAAGTATAAAACTCTAATGTATGGTGTTATTGACTGACTGTAAACCTCAACGATTTACCAAAAAAAATCAAAAATAAGGTAAAAATATAAGCCAAAATCTGGGACAGTTGAGAAGTATGGTTTTGACACATATTTTAATGAAACTGTGCTAAAATTGTTGCTTATGTTTGGTGTTTACATCTAATTGCAATTTCTGAAGCTATACAGCAATTTTAAATAAATGTAGTTGCATTTACAGTGTATTTGAATATAGTACATTCAATGGAAAATTAATTTCAATAAATAGTCATATATCATCTTAATTTTGTGCTTTCCAAGTCTTCAGCACTTAGATAAATGCTAACTTTGTAAGCTATTAAAAAAAAAATCACAAAACAAAAACGAAGCACTGGAAAGTACTGTCACTCCAACACAAATGTTTTTGTACGGATTAAGCACTTTTGTCAAGATCATGCAAAGACTTCTTCAGAATCCATTAAAACCTCTCTGTTTTAAAAAGTTCTGGCTCTTGAGGAAGTTAATGGAGTGCTTGTATATTTTCACACAAACCCTACATTTTCTCTTTAGACGCTTTTGTTTCTAATATAAGCAGTAGTATAAGCTTGCCTGAGTTTATTATTTATTGATTGATTTGTCATTGATTACCAAGAACGTCCAACTGGGTAGTATCCATTTTCAGAGGAGGCCCAGGGAGAAAAGCTCCATTTGCTTACATTGGATTATACTAGGTGTGATGCCCCTCCTCTGGGCCAGTAACCAAGGAGCCACAATCCTCACCACTGACACTGGTGAGGGATGTTCACTTGGAACAAAGATAGATGCACAGTATTTCAAGATGCAGCTCTCTGCACAAAGCACAATTTCCTTTAAGAGCACACAGGGAATACACTTGCATCCTGTCTCTCTCACCACACCCCAAATAGAACTTCACATGGTCCACAGCTGTAGAGTTGTGTCATCGGACAAGTATTCCAAGCCAAGACCTCCACCACTATCTCTGTGAAACCAGTGCTCTCTGTTCCTGCTCCAGGTAGCTGCCACACATGCAGTGTTTGAGATTTGATTTTCACAAACACACCTGGAAAAGGCTGGCACATATTTAGCAGCTATGCCCCTTCTGCCCAGACTGTAAGGTAGATACTGCCACCAGAACACTCCAAAGCCAGTTACTGTATAGATCTTACAAGGGTACCCAGTTATACTGAGTAAAATTAATACTAATACAAATGGAAATGTTTGACCAGTGCAACAAGGCTTTCAGGAGTGGCCACAGTGTCACCAAGTAAGTATAAGTACTCTCAAAGGTTAAAATATTATCTAAAATAACAGCCACAATTAAAAGTTTAAATATATTTAATAATAAATAATAAAAGAACATGAAAATACTAAATATCTATTTACAGTAAACACCAGAGTTTTAGTCACAGGAAATATTAAAAATAACACAAATGGAAAGGTTTATACAGATACAGAAAAATGATACTTAACTAATCTTACTATATTTTCCTGACTGACTAAAGAATTATTGTTCCCTAGTTCACTTACTAGAGCAAGGCAAGATGAAATGGGTGAGTGGTCTTGTCAGTTCCAATAACAGACTGCCCTGAGACTTCTCTCTCATCTAGTGTTAAAATATCGTTTCAATGCTGGATTACAGAATTACATCACATACATCTGGTCACCTGACTTCTAGTTCACACACTAACCCCTTTATTAGAAACTGAGCCAGAATATTGCACATGTGTGTTACCATACAGACAAATAGAGCTTTGCTAAGATGTGTTATAGCATCTGGAAGCTATAAAACCATTTCAAAAATGTCCACCCTTCCAGGGCAGCAATTAGTTCACCCCTAAGGTCAGTACAGTAGGATTCCTAGTCCTGGTTTTCACAGACATTTTGTCTCTAGCTACAATCAAAACTGTAAGATAGAATCTTTATGGCCTAAACCAGGTAATTTAATTTCAGACTATTTTTCTAAGTTAGCTGGACTGAGATTAAGCTCTTTCCTTCCAGGATCATCTGTTACAATATATTTATTTCAACAGTTACAATACAGTCTGACATGCAGGTGTATTTCTTTTATGTCCAGCAGGACCCACTGTTGCTACATTTTTAACATAAGCAGCTTTACAAATACATTTTCAACACAAGCACCTATACAAATCAAGTTTGATATACACATGACATATAATTATTTACAAAACTCCAACTAGCTATGCTGGCATATATTACACATCCATTGCCCTACTTCTCCTGGCATAGCTGGCAATACCTCACATCACCACACTAAGTATAAGGATTAATCAAAACAGTGAAAATTTATTGCAAAACAAGAACAATGGATAATCTTAGTTCAAGCATATTTGTATAATTTATACAGTATACCATTAATATGTGTTTAGACTACAGCTGGATTTCATAAAAAAAAGAAATAAAAATAAGATTCAGTGTGAATGAGTTACACCATTGTAATATCTATTTACAGGACATCATTACACCAAAGAAATATAATGACATTTAATAGACTTTGCATGCATGAAGCCCGCTTATAACCCTGTCTTAAATAAGTCTCAAGCATTGAGACAAATAGCTGTCATTTTCCCATCCCTTATAAGGACTAAAGCATCTGAGTAGTTACTTAAAATATTTTAATTCATGTTGAACCATTTCCTTCTTCCTGAGTTAGCTTTCTTAAAGTGCACTTTCAAAGAATGCTCAAGACTGCTGAAAGATCTGGAAAAAATGCATTGTACTGGCAAGGTGCCACTGCCTGTAGTAAGGGTTGAGTATATTAAATCCATCACTCTGCACTTATATCTGCCTTATTTTGAATCATTTGCAAAGCTTTTTTCATTTCAGGGCAAGTTGTATATTTATTTAGTTATTTTATTTAGTGTAAAGAGACATTGGACTGAATTCTGCAGTTAAAAATGGACTGATCCAGATTAATATGTTTTGCTAGAGAGATGAAAAGTATATTTATTCAGTTAAATTTTAAGAACATTTGAAGTCCTGCTTATGATTTCTGAGCTTGCTTATTGTACCAGTGTTTATAGTTGCTTATTATGGAATGGAATTTGGCATCATTGTGCTCATGTATCATAATTGTAGTAAAGCTATTTTTTATTTAAAAAATATCTTATCTTTCTTTCTGCAGACATTACAATAAAATAAACTAATTGACAAGCAAAGGTTGAAATTATATTTCATGACACCATTAGTCACAAAGTTCAGTTTGTACAACTTTAAAGTAGAAAATTACTTTGTGTCATCAAAAACACATGGTTGATGTGTTGATAGAAGGGTGTCATTTAGGGACAGATGTAGGATATTGTGTAATTTTCTGCAATTTCTTTTGCAAGTTATACAATGTGATGTTTCTTATACGCTTTAGTGCAAAAGTTCACTCTGTCAAAAAGCAGAAGAAGAGACTTATGTCTCCAGTGGAACATGGTGATTTAGGAACATCCCTAAAGTGGAGTTAGTCCCTGAGTGAAGGACAGGCATTTCAATCCAGAATTTGTGCAGAGTATGCAAAGCATAAATCTGTTTATCTTTGTTGGCCTATTGAGGATCAAACACTGTTTCTGCTCTCTGCAGTGGTAAATATGCAGAATAAACTGGCTAATTGTATGTGAAGTGACTAGTTTCTTACGTTTGTCTTAGGATACAGTAGCAGTCAGTGACAGACATTCTCCATCTGTGCATGAAGTACTCCTTGGCCATTGTATTTGTAGTTTTCAAGGAACAACAGTCCTGTGATACTCTCAAATATCTTAATTCTATGAGAGGTTGCTGTTGTTACAGTCCATCTTATGCTTCAGAGTTTGCTAATGGTCGGGCCAGAGATGTTGATGTATAAGTGGCCTAATTTTGACCCACCAAAGTCTGGGAAAGCTGAATCCTGCAGCATTTCCAAAGATCGTTATCCACGCTTTTCAGATATTTGCTTGTAGATGATGAGAGGCAAACCACTTACATTCTTGCTTTAATTCCTCTTTTGTGTATTTTTAGTATCTGTAGATGGGGAGTGGCAGAGTAGATAGAAACTAAGTAATGTGCATAGATGCCCAATCCCAAGTGAATTATATGATGGTAGTAAAGGAGGAGAGTAAAAAAATCAAGAACTGAACCTCAAATCACCACTAGTCATAGGTTGTCCAAGTGCAAACAAGGTACCTGTGGTTCGTACCTTTATGGGTGTCTGTTAGGTACTTAAAGAAAAATGTGAAGACCTCATCCTGTTCTGCTGAGATTGCTGAAAGAAGATGTAAACAATAGGAGATAGTGTAATTTGTGTAGCTACATGTTTAAGCAGCAAAGCTGGCAATTTTAAGGCATTCCTGTTCCTGAAAGATATTGAAATCTGCATTGTCACAGAAATCTGTTTTGAGGACACCCTTATTTATCTACATATAACCCCTATTTGTCTACATATAATGTGGTACATTGCCTATTAGTATTGCAGGTGCCACATAGGAGGAAGTGAGAAAACTCCTTCTTTGGAAAAGGTTATCTCAAAGCTAGGTTAGAGGCTGCAGAAACTGGGACAGAGTAAAGTTTGCCAACATTAAGTTAATGTTACCAGTGAAGATATCACATTTAAGGGCTGCTAGTGCATGCTTTCCATGACTCCCAATGAACAAAAGATGGATGGGCATAAACATCACCAGTAGAACAGTATTAATTGAGAAGTTCAAGTATTCAAGTACTGACTGTTCATTTCTATTCAAACAAAGTTAATGGCCAAGCATTAACACATTTCATTTGTAAACACCTGGTGTACATAAGGGTCATTTGCATATATCCCATGGGCCACTGATTCAAGAGGTTTGAGAGGTCACTCTTTGGAAGTTCCAGCTTGGCTGGAGTTTTCATTTAGTGTTTACAGATTGTTTTTTCTGTGTGACCTTCTCGCTCATTGTTTTTTCTGTGTGACCTTCTCGCTCATTGTTTTAGTTTGTTATTTGGGATATTTTGCAGTCACCGTAATGATAATGGACATCAGCTGGGTATAACACCCCTGCGTTTCTTATGCTTAGTCAAACACTCTGCTTGTGATGTGCTGATGAGGTCATAACAAGGCTGAAATATGTATATCCACAGCTAGTGGTGTTTGGCTTTATTGGCCTGAAATTGTCCATTAAAATGATGAAACAAGTCATGGGTATTCACAATTGCCAGTTAGCTGAAACACCTGGTCTTCATGAGGGTTGTTTGTATATATCCCATGGGACTCTTATTTAAGAGGTCACTCATTGGAAGTTACAGCTTGGCTGTAGTTTTTGTTTAGTTTTTACAGATTTGTAAAAAGGCAGTAAATGACTAAACGAGCATTAATATTTTAGACATCCCTCTCATTAATATTTTGCCTCCTGATTCCATGCCAGAAATTATGACTTCTTTTATACATATGACACCTTTATAGCCAGTCTTAGAATCAAAAGTCATAACCACTAACAAGTGTAAATTGTGTGATTTCTCACACAGTAATTATGATGAAATTAATTAAGTAATGGACAAGTATGGTTGGGATCCATTATTTATCACATATACAAAAACAATGTCAAGGATATGTTCTATCACATTCTGAATGACTGTATAGTTAAAACAGTTCCAGTGAGTCAGAGATATACTAGGAACTTTGAAAGTAAACTCCTTTGATGAAAATATAACATTTGTACAACAGAAAAATTAGACATTACATAACCTGTAAGTAGCACCCCTAAACAATCAAGAAAAATCTTGATGATTGTATGGGTAATAGGAAATTCACCCCGGGGATCACTTCTGTGGTTCTGCTTGACAGGGGCACAGGAAAATAATTTTCTTGGGTGGCGAAAGCCAGGGTACCTTTTTGGCTAGGCTTGTATAGGCCCTAGGGCCAATAGCCTAGTACCTACCTATGAACCTATGACTAAAACTAGATTAAACAAATTACAGATAGCTCTTAGTAGGATTATCAAAATGTAAACATTACATGTGAAATAAACCTTGTTACTAAAGTGAGACAGAGTAATAAAGTGTTCTTCAACTGCAATATAAAAATTAAATCTAAAAATGAAGGCAGGCATGTGATATACAGATAAAGTAGTCATATTAAGATTAGAAGTCAGAAAATTCCCCTTGCTAATTCATTGCGCAAAACTCTCATGTCAATATGAATTGAGTAATAAAAATATGGTAGTGTAAACATAAGTATGACAACGTTAATGTTCATTGCTCCTCAGAGATTAAGGCTAGGTAAGTATCAAGGACTCAAGTGCAACATCTCTGAGCCAAATTAAGCAACAAATATAATTGGAATACTTGATGAAAATCTTATATTTTAGTTACACATAGAAACCCAAGTTGACAAAAGAGGTAAAACAGTGAAAGGTGAATTAGAGTATCACATTTACTTACTCCTGAGGATCGGTGGGCTTTAGCTGTAAATGTGCTTCCTAGATTTGTGTATGGATTACTAAGTATTCATTATTCTTGCCCGCTTCCCCAAACAACACAAAGCTATTAAAGGCCACAGAAGAAAAAAAAAGTTAGGTTTAATCACTCTGACAACAGGGAGCATCATTTTGTTACTCTAAAGAGCTCAAATTGGCTGTCACTTACAGTCAGAGCCTCTTTTCTGTTAAACACCTTAACATTTAAACTACTGTTTGAATGATATCATCCATAGTAGCTTTACTTATTTAACTGAGGACATGAGGGTATAGAAGACCTCACTAAAGTAGCACCAGATTCCTGGAACTACCTGCCTCAGATTACAAGGAAAATAGGCAAGATAAAGACTTTTGAGGAAAAGCTGAAGGCAAGACTGGCATAAGAAAATAAATACAAGTATTTTGTTGATAACAGGTTTGCAGTTTGTAAACAACATACTAAAGCATTTCTGAATATAGATAACATGTCTATAAAGACATGATAGGCTTTCCAAGTAGCGAAAGTTATGTTAATAAATATAGCTAAGATGCTGCTGTAAATACTGCAAATAAATATATAGGATATGTGATAGTCAACATTTTAAAAGCAAAACATAAGGTATGTAAATGTAATAGTAGGTGTAGCTTATGGAATCATACTGCTAATGCTGTAAATTAAATATGCAGGCTGTGTGCAAGTGATGATGTTTTTAAAGAAAAATGCAAGGTTTGTACATGTGAAAGTAGATGATGTTAAAGTCAAAAGCATAGGGTGAAAATCATCACTTTGTATTAGCAAGTTATGTCTTGTTATGGTGTCTTTCCAAGGGGATCCAGTATCTGTCTGCCTGGAATGACATGGTTGACAAGCCTCGATGGTTTGCCAGAGATGGCCTCCACCTGACACCCCTGAGATTCCGGATTTTGGCCAAGGCTCTTGCCTCCCCCATTGTGCCTTTTTTTTTAGGCTATGTCCCAAAGACAAATCTTCCCACATAAAAGATCTGTCAAAAAGCAAATTGAAGGTCATGCTGCTTAATGCTAGGAGCCTTAACCTGAAAATGCACTCACTGAAGGCTCTCTTTGCACTGGAAGATGCCGATGTTTGTGCGGTCACGAAAACTTGGTTCAGGGCTGCAGAGAGTACCCCTGCCTTACCAGGCTATACCTCATTCCACACATTCCGACCCCAGAATGAAGTCAGGAAGATGAAGGGTGGTGGAGTCTCTAGCTTTATTAAGAATGGGCACATCTCCAGACTGGTTTGCCAGCTAATGCACTGGAATTACTTCAGATGTAAATGACAGTTGGCAAGACACCCATCCAAGTTATAGTCAGCTGTAGACCCTCCTCCATGACTCAGGACACCCAGTCCTCCTACCTGGACCTACTTGACTCCATCAAGGTACCCCCTAACAACCTGATCTTGGTGACTTCAACTACCCCACCATAGACTGGGTGAACTATTCGTGCACTAATGCACTCACTCGATTCCTTGACGTCATCAGTTCTAATGCACTACATCAGCTCATCTCATCCCCCACAAGGGGAGATAACATTCTGGACGTAGTTCACACCAATATGAGTGACTGCTGCACCACTCCCATGGTATGTTCTTCCCTGGTGAAGTAAGATCATCGGTCTCTCATTCGAAGTTTACATCCGACCCCCCCCCAACCATAACCAGCCTAAAAAAAGCTGACTACAACCTCCTAAGGGAGGGTATCAGTAGGTTCACACCACAGCCTCCCTCAGAAAATGAGACAGCTATGCTGAACAGTATGCTAGTGCAGTGTGCAAGCACCTGTACAACTGCATGGACTCAGCCATACCCAACAGAACTAATACTTGCTCCTCAAAGAAACATAAACTTGTCTGGCGGACATCCTCTATCAACAGGCTTTACAACAAAAGGAAAAAACTGTTGTCAGAGAGTAGAAAGGAACAAATTCCTAATTGGAAAAACTCCCTTTTCAGCCTCAACAAGCAAATTAGATCTCTAGTGAAAACCTCCAAAGCCAAATATGAATTCAAACTAACCTCAGAAACAAAGGGAAAGCACAAAGCCTTCTTCAGTTATGTCAGGAACCTCCATAGCAAAGCCCAGATTTGTTCCAAATTAGTACTTAATGGTACCACTTACACTGATCCTGTTGAATTAGCCAAACTGCTAGCAGATAGATTCAGCGCAAACTTCACCCCGTTATCCCCAAAGGCCCATTTGATGTCCCTGATACTTGCCCCACACCTCACATCTCCATAGATCAAGTGTTAAAGGCCTTATCTAAGAAATAGAACACAGCTTCCATGGAACCTGATAGTATCCCATGCTGTATTCTGAACCATCTCCAGCAAGAACTAGCCTCGCCATTGAGCACCCTATTCAACCACAGCCTAAGTACAGGCTTCATCCTAGCAGAGCAGAGAACTGCCATTGTCATCCCTTCTACAAAGGTGGTACCATTACTGACCCTGGAAACTATTGCCCCATTAGTTTGACAAGTTTGATCTGTAAAGTCATGGAGCGTATTATTATGATTCTCATAAACAAGTACATAGGCAATCTCCAAGCACTTGACCCCACCCAGTTCAGATTTGTTAAGGGCAGATCTTGCCTTTTGAACTTGGTTGACTTCTCTGAGACTGTCACCAAGGCCCTAGATGAGGGAAAGTCAGTATAGACCGCTTACCTTGACTTGGCCAAGGCCTTTGATACAATCCCCTGCTCGGGCATCATTAAAAAGCTAACACAACTTGGCGTAAATCCCTAGCCCATCAGGTGCGTAGCCAACTGGCTCACCGATAGGACCCACAAGGTAAAAATAGGCACCTCCACCTCTGACAGCAGACCTGTCACTAGTGGTGGTCCCCAGGGATGTGTCCTGGGACCCCTACTGTTTCGCATTTACTTCTCAGTGGTCCAGGCAAAGACAAAAGGCCTGTGGCTGACCAAGTTTGTGGACGACTGTAAGTTGGGTGCTGTCATTGACTCCCCAGATGATGTTAACATACTGCAAGCGGGTCTCACAGCAACAAATGACTGGTGCCAAAGTCATGGCCTTAAGTTAAATGCAAAAAAATGTATTATCATACCATTTGGCAAAAACCCGGCCCCTACTGATTATTACATCAACGGTAACCCCCTAAGCACACAACCTGTGCTGAGAGACCTGGGTACTCAGGTTGACAACAGTCTTGAATTTGACCATCATGTAGCTGCAGTGGTCAGAAAAGCCTTTTACTTGGCTCATATCATACGAAAAGGGATGTTATTCAGAAAAAAAGAGGCTATTGCTTCTCTGTACTCCTCCCTGGTTAGTCCAATAATTGAGTATAACACCCCATTTGGTATGTACCTTTCCAAACACCTGGACCAACTGGAAAGGCCATAGAAATACCTCACAAAGAGAATCCATGGCCTCCAACACCTGTCCTATGCAGACAGGCTGAAATGACTAGCACTCTACTCAGTATCATAAGGATTGCTCAGTGGTGATCTGTGTCTCGCCTACAAGGCAATATCGGACCCTGACTTACAACAGATGCTCCATATCTGTAAGTCTAACTCTTTGCTCATTACCCACTTGAAAGGCCTAAATCTAATATGCGTCATCAACAAAACATGCTGGAGAGGCAGGTTTCTCTCCCAGAGGTTGCCCTGTCTGTGTCTTTTACCAATATTGCCAACTGTATACACAGGTTTTGGATGATTTGTTTATTTTATGGAAGGGTCCCAAATTATTGATTGAGGAGTCTTTGGTTTACTTGAACAGTACCACACAATTTTTGAAATTTTCCCACTGTGTGGATGAGCAAGAAATTTATTTTTTAGATATACACTTGAGTAAAGATGTGACAAATAGGAGATTTGTCACTAGAATTTTATGAAAAGAGACATACTTGAATGTGTTTTTACGCTTTTCACTCACCCATTCAAGCAGAAGCGAGCAGTTGTCAAAGGGCAGTTTGTGAGGGCAGCAAGAATGGTGTCAATATTTGAGTTATATTTTAGAAGAATGTGAGACATTGAAAAATATGTTTTTAAAGTGAGGTTACCCATACTCATTTGTATATGAAATTATGCTGGAAGTTATTAATAAAAGAAAGAGTGGTCATTTGAACCCATCTTTAAAGGATGGAAGGGTGTTAGGTTGGCAGTGTAAGTTGACATTAATGAAACAAGTGATGTAAGTGTTGAAGCTGGTACTGAACCTCTAAATGTTAAATATGTAAATCAGAACAGCTATTCATGATCCATCACCACACTGTGACTAACAGCAAACATATCAGGCATATTATTCAGAAAAATTGGCAATTTTTACAGTATGAAAGAGAACTGAGGGATTTAATAGGTGCTGGACTTGTAACTGTGTATCACATGGGTAGAAATTTGCAGGACTTGTTTGAAAGAGTGGTTAAGTATAAGTATAAGGGGGAAGGGTTTATGAAGAAATGTGGGTGCTGCCCATATTGCCCCTCTGTTGCAGAGATGGCTGAGACAATGATTACTGGTTTTAAATTTAAACCAGTGGAAAAGTTGTATTGTCATTCAGAGATGGTGGTATATTGTACCCAATGTGTTTTATTTGCAGGTTTTTATACTAGTAAAACAGAGAGGAAATTAAAAAATGCATTTATGAACACCTTAGAGGAATCAGAAAACAATGATAGTACCAATGACCTTGCCAAGCACTGTATGAATTTTCATGGGAACTCTTTTAAGTTCTTTGTGCTGGACTTGGTGAAGGTTGGTGAAAGGGGCAGAGCATGGTCATTGCATCTAGAGAGGAAAGAACTGACTTGGCAACTATGTTTAAGGGCCAACATTTAGAAATATATTCATTGAGACCTGGCTATCAATGGTATTCTTAAGATGAAGACACTGGAAAGATGATCTGATTTATTTTAATATTTATTTATGGAAATATGTAAAATTGAGTTGTTTTGAATAAGGTTTTAGAGTAAACACTTGTTTTTTTGTATTTATGTTTAACATATAAGCTATATATTTAATTTTTGAGATGCACTGGAATATTAATTTTATGTTTTTTAAAGGTTTTATAAATATTCATAGATATGTATTAATATTTATAAACATTCATAAATATGCATGCATAGATGTGGTCTGATTGGCTGAGATCATGAGGCTGTGCTTTTTGTATGAAGTCATCACTAATTGAAGGTATTTAAGCATGGACTGCTTTCTTTTAAACTGGCTGAAGAAGTTTCTTATGGTAGAAAAGAAAGTGTTCATTTTATGTGCGTTTTCCACAGATAAACAGACTCTGAACATTGGATTTTACATTTTTTGTACACCACTGGAATAATCACATTTCCTGCCTTCTGGTCGGACTTACTTCATCTAAACCAACTATTCTGGTTGACTTGAGGTTGTTAACATGAAAAACAGTTTTACTGATTGCTCTGATCTCTGCAAGAAGGGTATCTGAGTGACAAGCTCTTATAGTGAGTCAACCCTACCTGATTTTACATAGGGACATGGTTTCTTTGACTAATCCTCCTTTTATGCCTTAAGTGATGTCCGAGTTTACTTTAAGCCAAACTATGAATTTCCTCATTTTCTTTCTTGAACCTAAAAATATGGGAGAAAGGATACTCCATACCTTGGATATCCATAGACAACTTAGGTACTGTCTTGACAGAACTAAATCTTTAAGATCTTCAGATCAGTTGTTCATTTCTTGTGAAGGTAAGACAATGGGATATCTTGTATCAAAACAAACTATTTCAAAACGGTTGTCTGTTGTCTTTTGTTATACTCACCATGACAAATCTATTCCAGACAGGGTCAAGGCCCACTCTACCAGGGCCTTGACTTCATCTATGGCTTTTTGGAAAGGGTTGGATTGTAGACGTATTCTAAAAACTGCTACTTGATCCTCTGTACATACTTTTACAAAGCGCTATAAGCTTGATTCCTTCTCTAGGGCTAGATCAAATTTTGCTAGAACCCGATAGGGCTCCTGGACCCTTCTCATTACTCCACCCAAATATAGTTAGCTATGGTAATCTACCCATATAGCTAAGGCTACTACAGCAGTCATCAATATGAAGAACATAGTACAGTTGTGTAAGTCGAACTTTTCATAACAGCAGATGTTCAAATAATCACTGCTGCAGTAGCTGCTACCTAACTCCCTCCATCCATCTCCCTTGTTTTATGATATGTTTTTATGCCAGGGTTTGGACATTTACTTTGGCTCAACCTCCCTCTGTGTGCTGCCAGGAAAGCTCTTAAAGGACAACTGCACCCACAGACTCATTTTAACACCACTCTGGGACTATTTAGAGCTTTTTAGATATTTTTATACGCAATTTCTGACTCTGACCACATGGGGTCTGGCATCTTGAAATAATTCTGTTTAGTCTGCCTCTAAGTATCCCAGAATGCATTGTTTGTCTCCAAAAAAATTGCATCAGATCTGTCATTCCACTAGTTTTTACAGGCATTTACTGCTGTGTTATAGTCACCTACTTTTGGTTAAAATGTTATCCTTTTTCAATGACTAGTGCAAATGCTACAGAACAGAATTGAAAAGTGCATTTTATTGCTCTTTCTTCTTAGAAATGCTAACTTTATTTCTTTTGTGATGGCTGAAATCTAGGTCTTCAAGGTATCTCCCTTCCTCCTTCACACATACCTTCCCTAGCTGTCAAAGAGCTAAGGGGAATTTGACCCATTATTTGCATGTGATTGACAGCTCACAGCAGGTGACCAGACTAATGTACTGTTTTCTTGTCAGCCTTTCCTTCCTTACAGTAGGAGATTTTTTTTTTGTTGCACTCCTCCTGTCAAATTTAGAACCAAGCTCCATAGCACTGGGAATAATCACTGTTTTGCAAACCATCAAACTCCCACTTATTTTTCCTTCCTATTTAGTTAAATAGCTAGCAAATGATGCACTATAAACACAAAATATTTAGCAGACTTGCGTGACAGCACCCACATGCTATTTTAAGTGGTAATTTAAGAAAATTACGGTACTGCATACTTCTTGTAATCTGATGTAATGTTGTCGATTAATTGTGACAGACATCTGCTTCTTATGTAAAAACATGCAATTAATGTCTACGCATGGTCATTGCAAATTTATGCTCTTAGTTTTTGCAGCTGTTACTGTGCTTCTGCCTGTACTTTGTCACATATTGGTAGGGCTCTTCAGAAAAGTGAGATTATAGTTTGACATTTTTGCTAGGTTAAGAGTGGGCTGGGCAAGGCAGCTCTGACATCACAATGTGGGAGGTCCACTGGCTTTTCTATACAGCATGCAAATCAGGCAGGGATTACATCACTTTGGGGGAGGAAACGTCCCTGTAGCTAGAGCAAGAGCTCTGGCAGATGTGATATTATCATTTCAGAGCCAGCTAGAGGTTTTTCAACTTGGTTTTCAAAGTGAAAGTAAAACAGTACAGAAAGGTAGGAAGCCTAACAGGGAAAACAGTTGAGTGGATTAGTTTTTAAAGCTGCATGGGTGATTTTTCAAGGCTGTATCAACGAGCAGGGACTAAAAGAGACAGCAGGTTGAGCAATCTGCTTTAATATCCCGCTGTTGTCCTTTAAGGGGTTTGCACCCAAACTTGTCTTTTAGTCAGCTTTTCTTAAGCTGCTTCACAGTTTGGGCACATGGAAGGTGCACAGAAGCTTTGGAAGCTGGTTGACTTTTATATCCTTAGCAGAATATAGCTCGTATAGCTATGGCTACTTAAGCAGTGATCATTCAAACATCTACTGTTATGGTAAGTTCAGCTTATACAACTGTACTATTTTCTTCCACAGAAAAAATAGATGTATATCTAGATCTATTTTCTAAGGTTTTCCACTCAAACTTCAGTCTCTTTGAGGACATACTTATGTATTTTTGGTCTAAATAATAGTGTTTATGATTCTTATGTTATCACTGACATGAATCCACATGAGAAAGATACAATGGTATCTGAAGTCTTTTTGGTCCCTGAACCAGTATCCTTTGTCCTTTCAAATTCTAGTACTGGGATTTGTCAGAAGAGAAATCACTTAGTGGAGAGAACAAATATCCTTAACTCCAGGTCTCTCCTTCTCCTTCCCTTGTTCAGTAGCCACGTATGCCCCTGTCTTTGTTTAAAGAGCAGCTTCAAGAGGGATAGAAGTGTACTGTATGGAACGGATGGAAGTACATAAATATAAAAGATATGCTTGCCATGATTAAGGCAATCAGCTTCCCGAATCATCTTTGGTTCCCTGGGACCTCTTCAAGTGGTTAGAGACAATACCACAATCATGTAGTATATCAGCAAGCAAGAGAGAACCAGGTCATACCCCCTTTGTGGGCTAGCCATGTTAGCTTCACAAGTACAGTCTCTCTAAAGATATCCTACATTCCTTCAGAGCAAAACTGTATGGCAGACAAACTGAGGAGCATAGCTCAACTGTCCAGATTTTTTCAGAATGTCCAGATTTTTGCCTCATATTTTTGGTGTGCTCCTCATAAAATTTGTGTTTTTTCTTGCAAATCATTGAAGATTGAAGTCACTAAAAATCTGCATTTAAAAAGGCATACCAACACAAATCCTGTTATTCTAGCAACATTTTTAAGTGTATAAGAGGAATATTTAAAATCTGTCCCTGTTTTTGGACCTTTGTCGCCCCCATTATTTTTAGGCTTTGTCCAAATTTCTTGCTCCAAGAGGTTGAGAGGTATGCTGAGGGAGGACAAGGGCAGACCCTCATGAATGAAAAATAGATCAAGGGGGTCTTCAAAGATTTGATCTCCTTAGCATTCTGCAACCCATACAGCTAAGGCTACTGTAACAGTGATCGTTCAAACATCTATTGTTATGGTACATTTACTTGCACAACTGTACTTTTCAAATAAAGCCTCAGCTTAAGCTGGGTAGAAAAGGGCTCAGAAAGGTAACACTGCTTCAGCATTTTATAAACATCATGAGCCGCAGAGAAAATTTCCATTTCTTTCTAACAGCTTTGTTTGATAACTGTTATATTAATGAAGAAGATGACACTCATGTTTCTGGCAGCCCTTAAGGTTATGAAGTGAGATCACGAAAATGGATAAAGAGAAGTATGCTGTGTTTGGCAGGAATTACTGAGTGAACTCTCTGTCATTACAGTTAAAATATGTTTAGATCGTACACCACCAAAATTAAAAAGACCCATGTGTTCTGGTCTTGTTTGCTACATCATCTAGATTTGATGGGAGAGTTCTGATATACCCTACCTTTGGGAGTATGAAATAATGATATGGTTCCCACATGATATATATGGCAGCCTGTGGTGGTGTAGAAATAATTTGGCATTATGATTCTATCTCCGCATCTCCATGATTTTAGAGGAAAGAAGAGCTTTGACACATTCTGGATAACATGTGGTGGGTGTAGTAATAATGACTAATTCTGGTCCTGTTCTTCAAATCTCCAAAATTTGGGAATAGTGAAAAGACTGTGTATCTTGGGCCACCTCTGAAGGGTGTAGTAATATCATATGGAGCCTGTTCTTCACATCTTCAGGATTTAGTAATAAAGAAGAGGGAGAAGGAATATGCTGAGTAACCTGTGGAAATTGCAAGTAATAATGGAGTATTCAGATCCCACTCCCCACATTTCCAGGATTTGGGAGTAGAGGACAGGTTCTATATCTTGGGTAACCCATGGAGGGTGAAGTTATAAACTGATATTCTGATCCTGTTCACCCCATCTCTGGGATTTGGGAGAAGAGGAGAAGTTCTTTTATCATAGAAAGTCCCAGTAAATGGAACTTCCTGTAATGAACCAGGGGATGTAGCATATTTGCTAGCTGATACATTTAGTTCCAATTTCAACCCTGTATCACCCCCATTTCTACACCAACTGTTACTAAAGAACAAGTCCTCAATACACTCTACAGAGGTAAAAAAAACTACATCAATGGGGCCTGACAATATCCCTGAATGCCTCTTAAATAGCTTGAAACATGACCTGTCAGGCCCACTAGAATCTCTTTTCAACCACAGCATCCAGACAGGCTTCATCCCTAGAGAATGGAGGATTGTAATTGTTATCCCTTTATATAAAGGTGGACTATCAGCAGACCCAGAGAACTACAGACCCCTAAGTTTGACTAGTCATGTATGCAAGGCCATGGAAAGAATTATTGTGGACCTGATAAACAAAGACATAGGAAATCTTCAAACATTGAACCCATCCCAGTTTGGTTTCGTCAAGGGCAGGTCATGTCTACTAAAGTTGGTGGACTTCTTCAAGAAGGGCACTAGAGCCATGGACAAGGGCAGAACAGTACATACTGCTTATCTTGACACAATACTTCACTTTGGTGTTATAGTCAAACTCACAAGTTTAAACTTAAATTCTTGTGTCACCCAATAGGTAGCCAGATGGCTCAAAGATAGGACACATGAAGTTAGGGCGGGGGAATCCAGCTCCACCATGAGACCTGTTGCCAGTGGTATCTCACAGAGCTCAGTATTGGGACCTCTTCTGTTTGGAATATACGTCTCTGAAGTCAAAGCAAATGTAGTGGGCCTTTGGCTGACCAAATTTGTTGACACCTGCAAGCTGAATGTAATCATTGAATCCCCCATAGATGTAGATATCCTCCAGAAAGATTTGACACAGGCAGATAACTGGTGGCAGAACCAAGACATAAAACTTAATGCAAAAAAATGCATACTCATACCCTTTGGGAAGACAACCCCCCCCCCCCTACAAATTGCAACATTAAAAACACTTCCCTAAGAGTAGACCCAGGTGTAAGGGACTTGGGAACTCAGGTTGACAGTAACCTGAACTTTGATCAGCATGTGTTCATGGTAGTGAGAAGATTCTTCTATATGGTAAGGGCATGGCATCCAGATCTACAGAGATCTTAGTCCCTCTATACTCAGCCCTCATTAGACCAATAATCTAGTACAATGCACCCTTCAGAATATACCTAACCAGGCATTTGTGCCAGCTGGTGCGGCCACAGAGGTTTCTCACTAAAAGAATACAGACTGTAAATAGTATGTCCTCTGCGGACTGCCTCAAAGCCCTATACCTGTACTCAGTATCCTAGAGACTACTAAGAGGTGATCTGTGCCTAACTTATAAGGCATTCTCCATTCCAGTCCTGATGGATCTGCTACACATTCGCAAAACAAACAGCACTAGAATTCCCTAATCTAAGGATGTAAACCTCATCTGTGACATAAACAAAACATGCTGGAGGGACAGGTATGTGTCTCAGAGATTACTCCCCTTCCCGTGAACAGACTCCCCATTCATATGAAACAGAGCTTTTCCCTATGCATATTCAAACACAGTATGGACAAATGGATAGGAAATCACAAATTCACACTTGGCTTGTCATCTGTGGCCCTTATGGATAGAGGCAGTTTGTAGATATGCTAAGGCACAAGCATATAGCAAACCCTTTCTAGCCTGGGTGAATTGATAATTGAGAAAATTGGACATGAATGACTAGGCTTGCCTGTTAACCTAGTAACCTCCTATGATCCTATGGATAACCCATGGAAAGTGTTGTAATGATGAGATATTTTGATCTTTTTCCCCACATCTCCTGGATTTGGGAATAGAGGAGATGTGTATAGCTTGAACAGGTTGTGGTGGTGTTTGAGGTAGTGCCAACCAAACAACCTCCAGTCAGCAGAATTAGAGGCTTTACATGAGGTTATGGGTAATTGGATAAAGGTTTCATGTATTCCAGTATTGAAGTTCTTCAACTATTTAGCCAAGTTATGGGCATAAAAGTATGATAATGTCAGCATCATAGCCATGCAGCCTTTGTGGTAATACCTTTTGTTTGTGTAAATACTTGAATAAACTTGTGTTGCAAATGAGATCAGAGAAGATAAAGGTAAAGGTTAATGGTTTTCCAATAGCAACATTAAATAGAAATTAGACATTTAAAAGTGTCAGAAAAATGCACATTTGACAAGTTCTATTTCATTTCACTTAAATCCAGTCAAAGCGTTCCTCCTGACCAGTAGGATTCAATGATTTCCAGAATTTAAATTCCAAGTTCTTGTAAGACCTGTAACTTCTATTCATAGTTGGCAGTGTAAACTTCGAGTCTATATTGCATCATTCATCAAACCATCACTTCAACGAATGGCATTTCATTGGAAATACCATTCATCAAACCCCCCACACCCCTTGCTAATTATATATACCAACTCCAAGATCACACTACAATGGGGAAAGGGCAAATTTCCCGATCCCACCCATAATGTGATCTCAGTAACAGCATGTTCAACAAAATGCCATTCGATAAACTGTTCTTTCGATGTTGTAATAGGGACCCATAAACTTCTATACTTTTTGATAAGAAGTAAAACATTTACCCATCAGCTGAGGTCAGTAATCTTGAATCTGTGATTTAGAGTTGAAATGTCATCTTGGGGCATAATTTCAGATGCATTTTATTAAACAGTGGGATGAAAAAAGGTATGACAAAGCAGGATGTTCTTTCAGTTCAACAAAATTTAAGATTCCTGCATATTCCCGATTGGCCTGCTAAGAGACTAGGTTTTGGGAATTGCTGTCTGGAATAAGAATCCTTGGTTTATTCCCAGTCCAGATCAATTTTACAACTTTTCTAAACAGTTATACTTAGAGCTCATGCTTTGTGTAGGAGCTGGATTGCCTGCAGTTTCTGCAAACTGTAGTGGTTGTAATTATTATCTTAAATGAATGTAGATGCCCGGCTAAAGAGGCAGGTTAGCTGTTCATGGGTGAGAATGTAGACATTGTTTAGGCTTATTGTTCTACAGACAAGTAAGAGTCCAGGACTTGGACATAGAGGTTTATCAGCTCACTTTGTCCTGTTTGCACAGCTGAAACTCCATAGTTTTTCCTGCTGTATTTCCTGAACCAGAACAAATGTGGATGAAGGTGATGGTGCTTTCTCCAGCCTTACTCCCCTATGTCTGG
This sequence comes from Protopterus annectens, assembly GCF_019279795.1. Classification (NCBI taxonomy): domain Eukaryota; kingdom Metazoa; phylum Chordata; order Ceratodontiformes; family Protopteridae; genus Protopterus; species Protopterus annectens. The sequence continues at coordinate 121,266,341 of NC_056744.1, read as the reverse complement.
AATGTTCTTTCTACTAAAACCAGAAATGGGCTAGATTTTAACTTCTTCAGTGTTTGAGTATATACATAAATGTTAAATGTCATGGAACTGTAGATGATAAAGCTCTGTACTTCACTGCAAAGATTGTATGCTTAAATACTCTTCATGGAGACCTGCTTCAAATCCATTGGACAGTAGGGATAATTTCTTTTGTATGAGAATTAGTGGATTGCAGTTTAAATTAGCCTTGAATATTCTGCTTATGTGCATTGCTTTACTATTAGCTTTCTACATTGTTTTTTGTTAGTCAGTGTTCTTCACTGTACTTTATGGATTTTAATGAAATTTTCATTGTGCAGCAGCCCATGCTATAGGCAGGAAAAATAATTTGGACTGTGGATAAAAACTCCAGTATTGTTAGTTAATTTACAGTGTAATACAATTGTAATAATTAGTGTTACTTTAGTAGAATACAGTTACAATTGCCAAATGTTCTATAGACTAACCAGGTGTTTAAAGCATCTAACAGTGTAAAAATAAGTCAAAATATTAGTGTTGACCCAAAAATAAAAACTGTGCAATTCAGCATAGTCTAATGACCTGTAAATAGCAAACATGTCACAGATATAGAGCATCAGTACTATACAGACTTCGGATGGTAAGGAAGCAGATGTTTGAGCAGGACTGCACAATGGAAAAATGCTTGATGAGAAACATTTATTGTCTCAGACATATATTAGGTGTTCTTTGTCTTTTTCCTGACATGTGAAAACACTATAGTTTCCTATCTTGTCACATTAAGTTGCTAGCAAGCAAATCACATCATAACATAATACAGACTGCACTTACTGTCAAAGAAGTTATGTTTGCAGCCTGCAATGGTTGTAAGTGTTATATCCCCAGAACCTAAGTCCATATAACACTGCATGGAATCTATAATGTTGTTATTGTAAAACATGAATGCTTTGGTGAAAGATATGTGGTCATTCACAAGAGCCTGCTGATCTTAAAGTTCTGTCTCATGTAAAACTTAAGAATTGTTACATTTTCATACAATTTTGTGTGTCAGGATTCAGCATCTCCTTACATTTTGTGTGAAATGTAATGAAAAATGATTTCCTTAGAAAAATCTGTGGAACACACTAACAGCCAGAAACAAAAGTCACTCATGGAAGATATACCTCTTTCCAGTTCTTTGTAGTCCAATTTCTGTGAAAGTTGCACTCATTACCTAGAGATGCCAATTTTACCAAAAGCCATGCCATTTTCAGAATGTGAACAGATCCTTCATTAGTAAATTGTCCTTCCTGTTTTGTGGATGTTCTCCTAAAGCTGAAGTAAAATGCAGTCCTTTTTAAATTGGCTGCTGTCTCAGACTAGCACTTTCATTGATTTAATGCCTTTACTTTAAGCAAAGTGAAAAAAGCAGAAGGTAAATTCTTCTTATATTTTTCCTGGCAATTAGTGGTAGCCATGGTAAGTACATTTGACAAGTACTTATACAACATCCACAAACACTTAACAACTGGGATTAACTAAAGGGATGCAACAGTGTTACCTTTGATGTGCACTTCAAAAAGCCAGTTAAGTTTCAGTCCACACCGAGCAGCTGCCCATTTTTATGTTTCTAGCAGAAGCCGCAACATGAGCCTTCTATTCTCTGAATGTAGTTAAAGTAATTGTAGCCTAGCATAATACTTGGGTATAAAATGCCTCTGATTTGAAGACTTTCAGTGAAACGTTTCAGTCTAAAATAAACTCCTAAATTACTACCTTTGGTCTGATACCAAATCAGCATAAATGAAATGGAAATACTTCTGCATTAATTACAGCTTAAGCAGTTTGTACCCAGGTCAGAGTAACAAAGAGTGGAAATATCTTTACACATTAACTGTCTCTATATAAAATATAGGAAATAAAAGTAAAAACAATACAATAAATTAATTGTGCTGCAGGTTTAATATATACACAAGCTTACGCGCGTGCGCACACACACACACACACACACACACACACACACACACACTCACACAGTGTATTTGGTTAAAGCATGCATACTTGTTTTTTTTATTTATATAAAGCTTTGAGTACATAGTGTCCACTAGCCCAAAAAAATACATTGGGGTAAAAATCAAGGCATAAAAAGAGTGCACTAACTTAAATGTTCTCAGATGAAACAACAGCTACTAGTAACAGGCTGCTATAAAGTGGCATTACAAGTTGCAGATAACAAGAGGCAGTAGGACAGACTTAAAAAGGACAAGAATACTACATAGCAGTATGTAACCCCTGGCTGCAGAGATAGCCAGATGTCATCCTGTAATCTGAGTGAAGTGAAAGATCAGCAGTATAAGAAGTCCGTCGTTTAAGGGGAAAAACTTGTATGTATGTCGAGTATATCTTAACAGAAAAGAGTATACTTGATAATGTCTGTGCCTGCAATTGTAACATAGAGGAATTAATGGCAAATAAGGTGTGTAACCATGTTTTCTCCCTTTTCTCCAACAGCGTTTGAGTCTAGAATTCTCTTCATTTACTTTCTTTGTAGTTTCGTAGTTGGATTCAAACATTCTTGTTACCTATTTTAAGCCTTGGTGCTCCAAACCCTCCTGAACTAAACTGTTTTTGATGTTAACACCATAACAAATTTAAATCTGATGTTCTGCAGACAAAAGATAAACATGCTCTTGGCTTAAGGTCATAATAAAAACTGCTTGATGGACAAGAGGAGTTTTTTGTTCTGTTATTTTTCATTCTACGTAAAATAAACAAAAAGCATATGAAACCAAAACAGATGTTGCATTAAAATTACTGACAGACCGAGAACATGGTTGTGCATATTCTACTAATGAACTGTCAAGCTTGCTTGCTTCTATTATCATAAGTTGCATTCCTCAGCATAATTCTTATTTCTGCTGGTTCCCTGAGGTTTGTAAAACAGCTTTAGTGATGTCCTTGCACACATGAGCCCCTGACACACATCCTGGGAATTATAGTCCCATCATCCTAACTACCCTAATCTGTAAGGCCATGGAACATGTTATTTTTGACTTCATAAAGTGTAGTATTAAAAATCTCATACAACTGGATTCATAACCGTTTTTTTCTCAAGAGTAGATCATGTCTACTTAACCTGGTTAACTTCTTTGAGAGTGTTACTGAGGCAATGGACATTAACCACTCAGTGCAGACAACTTATCTGGGTCTGGCCAAGGCCTTTCATGCTGTACCCTATGCTAGCATTGTAAACAAACTTGAAGAATTAAAGGTAGACACTTAACATGGTAAGATGGATTGCAAATTGGCTGAAGGATACAACCTACATGATTAAGGTGGAAGATGCTACTTCAGAAAAAAAGAAAGTATCCAGTGGTGTACTGCAAGGCACAGTGCTTGGACCCCCTACTGTTTAGTATATAGCTTTTCAACCTCCATACCATAATCCCTGATCTGTAGCTTACCAAATCTGCTGATGATTGCAAGCTGGATGGTATTACTCAGTACTCCATTGATACAGAAGAGCTTCAGCAAGAGCCAGGCCTTACAAACTAAAAGTGTATGGGAAAGAGCTCAAACTAAATGTAAAAGTGTACTGTTACAACATTTGGGGAAACACCCCTCATCTACAACTTCCAGCATTGCCAGTACCACACTCCACATGGGCACATTAGTTGGGGATCTCAGCAGTTAGATTGCCAGATGTTCATGATTAGATCATTGTTGCAGTAACCTAAGCTATATGGGATGTATCCAGCCAAGGATCTGATGACTGGTTATCTTTCAAAGCTTTAGGACACCTTCTCCTCGCCCTAACTACCATAGAACTTGAAGAGAGAAGTATAAGGTCAGTGGTTAGAGCACCAAAATCTCAGGACATTCTTCACAATGAAGATTACTTTCTGCTGTGGCTTCAGGTGATTGACAGTCAACTAGCTCTTTTACAAAGCTGGCCAGATAAGTATTCTGTTGGTGACTGCCTTCCATTGTTTTTTCAGTTTTTGTGAGGAAAAGTTTTTTGTCAAAAGTTTTTTGCTGGCGGTTAGGGCTAATGATTTTGGTGGTTGTCACCAAGTGAATCCTACCTCAGAAGTTGTCTGTTTAGTCAGGAGAGTGAGATTGTAAAGTTTCACAACCCACTTGTCAGCCACTTTCTCCAGTAGAAAGATAGACTTGGGTCCTGGCTTCTCTGACATTCCCTCCCTGATCAATTAGAAGAGAAAGTTGTACTGGAGGCGTCAGTCTTGACTCCAACCACCTCATTGCCTCAGCCACCACTGAGTGAGTCTGCTTTAACCATATTGGGTTCCATGGATCCCTCATCAGCTTCTCTCAGTCCTGCTGCTTGGTAAGATGCTTGAGACTGAGGTAGGTACATCCCCAGTGGCTATTCGACTGTCCGGTGTTTCTCGAGAGAACCACTCATCTGCATCAAAGAAGGACCAGAAATTGTTCCTTTGTGGGGCAGCACTGAGGAGGTAAATTCATGGGGAAAGGACCATTCTTTAAGGTGGTCTTTTTCAGTACGGTTGATTTTTTGTTACCGAGGATCGCTCATCTTTGATGAATAAAGGCTTGTTGCTTTGGAACAGTACCTGGTTTTCATGATTTTTGGAAATTATTGTGGCTGAGCTCATCAACAAAGTTTTAAGACCACTAGTTTCTTCATTTTTTTATTTTTTCCTCAACACTGGTGGTGAGGTTGGAACTAGATGAATTCCTGTGCTTGTTCATGTTTTATTGTTGTTTAATATTTCATTGCATCCCCTTTTGCTGGAGCCATCTTTCTATCAAATGCAGATTTGTGAGATGTCCTTCTCAGTGAATGTGATAAAAGACTGGAGAGTTTATGTTTAAAGCCTTTAACCACTTTAGGTGCATTGGGAAGATATACTATAATTTGCTAAGTAGAAAAATGTGTACCTTTACAGCTATGGAGTACTGGGTACAGGTGGTAGGAGAAACAGTACATCTTAAAATGGGTGAGATTTCTTTTGAATTCTGTCCCACTGAGAGTAGTTGAAATAGCTGACTAGGATAGCTTCAAAAGAGCTGGTGTGTACGAGTATAAAATGAGGAAAAATAATGGTACTTGCCATGCCTCTTGTATGATAAAATGTAGTACCACCACTGCCCTACTGTCTTTCACCAACACAGTTAACCACTACAAAAACAATGTACAATTTGTGTCTACTGTATTCTTAGATCTATCCAAGGCTTTTGATATGTTCAACTACAATATACTACTTAATACCCTATCCACCCTAAACATCAGCACCTCCTCCATCTCATGGTTTAAGAACTACATATCCAACCGACAGTCCAATGGCATAACCAACTTTCTCTACTTCTTCCAGTATCCTTAGGGGTCCCCCAAGGTTCCATTCTCAGCCCATTGCTCTTCCCTCTTTTTACCAACCAACTATCTTCCTCCATACCCAATGCTTCAATAGTGCAATATGCTGATGACACCACCCCTAAATGTGCTGCCCACACATTAGACAACCTCTACTCCCTAACCCAAAACTGCTTCTCACTAATTGAAACCTGGTTAACTAACTCCCAACTTATTCTTAACCCTAAAAAAACAAAACTACTTATTTTCAGCCCAAGTAGACCCCCCCCCCCAAGTAATGATTTTAGGACCCATGACTGTGTGTCACTCAAGCAACTAAACTGGCTCGAGCTGCCTCAGCTACTGCAACTCAAACAACTATCACTTGCACACATGCTTTACTGCCACCCTGATAAGGTCCCAGCACTCCAAAATCTAGTTCAACCCTATACCAGATCTAGAGCATTAAGATTTAGCACCCAAAACCTCCTAACTGTCAGTAAATGCAATAACAGTGCTGGGAAATCTCTATTTGGTTACTCTATTTCTAAAGCCTAGAATACTCTGCCTGGCCACCTGACATCTATTAACTCTACGGTCCAATTTAAAAACTCTTACATGCACACTATAGGAGCAACTGGTTATGCTCCTGTGACTCCCCAGGGTAAACACCCACTTAACAATCCATTTTCTATCATACAACTAATCGTCCTCATAACTAACCCTGTCACATCCACTTATCTGTCCCTCACATATCTCGTACCAGTCCAATAATCTCTACTTTAATCTGTCCACTCTGCTCTTCATGTCTCACTAACAACTTATTTTCCTAATTTCCTACTCATACAGTCATGACCAGGTAATCGTTCCTCTCCTTTTACTTAGTAATTATTTAACTTTCCTTCACCATCTGATACAATAGTATGTCTGAAAAATAGGATAATCCCACTTAATCTGTTGTTAAGGGTGCCATATTTATATAGATTGTTCTCTTTATGTATGATCATTGTTTTACTAGAAGGCACATGTAATTATGACTTGTGTGTGTCTCTACCTGGGTGTTATGTATTACCTGGAGCTGTCTACTGTCACTCTGTACTGCCTCATAGTCTTAGTTTTTGATGTTGTAATCCCTCCTGTCTTGCACTGAGTTTAATTTGTTTTTAATTGTTTACATTTATAATAAACTATGTAATATGGAGTGTTTCTTTCCGGCCCTCTGCTGAAAATGGACCTGTATCCAGTCAGACTATCCCACTAACCAAATGTAAAATAAAATAAATAAATAAAATAAGTAAATAAGAAATTTATACCCCTCTACATGCCACAGTTTTGCTTTCCTACTGCTAAGTAATGCTCTAGTGCCACTTCTTTAAAAAAATGTGTTGTGCTTCAATACTGGAGTTCTCTAAGTTAGAAATGAAAGTAATGACGATTTGCTTTTGTACACGGCTCATTTATTGACTTTATACTGCTTTCTAATAATTTGTTTCTACGTTTAAATCATTTGGTGTGGGTGTTGTGCTGAAGTGTCAGGTACTGATACTGTCCACCTTGGTGACATGCTAACACAATACATTTAAGAAAGGCATGAATACAACTGTCAGTTCATCTGCAGCTCGACAGCATGGTTCATAGGTTGGTACTAGGCTATCGGCCCTAGGGCCTATACAAGCCTAGCCATAACAATTCCCTGGATATTTATTCCCACAATATTTACTTAACATTTCCCTTAGATGTGCAGATACATTACTATGCGAGGTTAATTTTCTTGTGCAATATAGCATCTGACATTTCACTAGGGCGGGAGTTTCATTCCATGCTTGATTGGCAAGACAGTGTTTGAATAATTGCCACTTTAACATTTAGATGCTAAATAGAACCAGTTACCATACAGGGAGCATTCTCAAACTCATGTAATGCAGGCCAACAAGAAAACTGGAATATGTTTGTCAGATATGATGTTTATTTTAATTTGGCATCAAGCAGCAAAAATGATCAATTTCTAAATATTTCCTGTACATTGATATATAGATAAATATCATTGCCACAGAGAAAGGATTACTTTGATTGTATTTCCATACAGGCAGTTCTTGTACTGCTACATTAATTCAGTAGAGGAGAAGATTTACTCCTTACCTAAAGAAAAGAATAATTTTTTAAGTATAGAACGTTAGTTCATTAATGGAGACACAATAACAATGTCGCCATCACTCTACATAATACAAGCAATAACGTACTTTATTTGTATTACAGCAACTGGCATGACATCTCCCAGGAGTGATAATATGGAGAGGAAGACTGTGTTTATGGGATGCGATATTGTACCTGAGTAGCATAGATAATTCCTTACCACGTGCCACTGATGACAATGTCCGTGCACATGAATAACTTTCCATTACTATCCCATGAACGTTGAATAAATATGCAATAAACTATCTGATCCGCTTTAACTGTAAATACTAGACTACCGCAGTCATCAATGGCTATATCATCTGTATTTTTGGACAGTTTCTTTTAATGATGTCCCAGTCTCTGTTCTGTGAAGGAGTTTGTGCTAAGAAAGATTCTGTTTTGTTCCAGAGTATCAAGCAGTACCAGCATACCAAAGTGATCAGTACTTTTACATTTAACACTTTATTTTTACTACATAATTTCCCTATTAGTCTAGACCAGATCATTTATTTAGCCCACTTTCATTTTCTCTGCATTTTTCTTTCCTATTAAAAAGTACTAAGGATTTAAGATTGAAGACCACTCTTGCTGACTCCAAAGGTTGGTTTAATCTTCTCCACTATTCAGAGGGTTAAGCAGAAAGTTTGTGTATCTTCCTGCTCATAGATGTCCACATACCCAGTCTGATACATGCAATGATGTGGAATGCCAAATACGTGAACTCTTTCATTCCCAAGCTTGCTAGATCTTTTTTGCCACATGTAAAATCCATAGCACAGTCCTTTCTGTCTTTGGGGAAGTGCTGCTGTTGTATGTCTAACAAGTGCACTAAAAGTCCCTTTGACCACGATATCAGAAACCATTACCACACCAGATTTACCTTTGGTATGTAGGAGAGAGACACAACATTAATAGCAGCTGCTAGTATCAGTTTTCAGCCCTACTGCCTGTAGATGCAATTGGAGAAGCTGTTAGCTTACCTAGTCTTAGAAAAGAAATGTTTCTCGGGGGGGGGGATGTCCATCACACAGCACCATTTATAGATCTCAGCATCATCATAAGGATGGAACACTTGCCAACAAGTCATTACTGAGCCTTCCGTTTGGTAATGAGAGTACGGGGATCATACCATAGATAATTTGAAGGGACTCATGCTTGGGATGAAGCATCTAAGAGCAGCCTCTGTCCATTAGTAGTACAGGGGGCAGCCCTGGGGTAACTTTTCTGTTTTCCATCCATAGATCTAAGTTGCACTTGAAAGTGGACAGGGATTAACTTTGTTTTATGTGGGTGGGCAGTGTGTTCCAGAGCAGTGGTATCCTCTGAAGAGGTTTAGATCCCTAGACAGAGTATTTCTGATGCCATTTGACTTGCAGATGTGCAGCAAGTCTATCAGTAATGGATCAGAGGTTGCACTGTATGCAAAACCAAAAACAATTTCCCTGTAGATGGAATCAAGATGCTTTGAATCAATATAAAATTGAAAAATATATTCCGTCTTTATTAAATTTTGTTAAGCGCTTTCATCTAACAATATCTAGACTTCTTCTTCTGAGAGAGTAAGTCAGCTTCTAATATTCATGAAAGTATCGCTCTTATGACAAATATAGGAGAATATATCGTGCAGCATAACGCTTTACACAATATCTATATATGTATATATAGACTCCCTGTACACCGTATATATATATATATATATATATATATATATATACATACATATATATATATACATATATACATATACATATATATATATACATATATATATATGTATATATATATATATATATATATATATATATGTATATATATATATATATATGTATATATATATATATATATATATATGTATATATATATATATATATATATATGTATATATATATATATATATATATATATATATATATATATATATATATATATATATATGTATATATGTATGTATATATATATATATATATATATATATGTATATATATATATGTATATGTATATATGTATATATATATATGTATATGTATATATGTATATATATATATGTATATGTATATATGTATATATATATATATATATATATGGTGTACAGGGAGTCTAGACGTTAGTGATTTGTTGTATGATAGATTTTTTAGTATAGTTTTATTAATTGTAATAGTTTATTCAAACTATGTGTGTGTCTAGAGGTCTTGCAATATGCACTTTGAAAAGCCGTTATGACAAGCAGAACGGAATTACCAATGCCGGACGTGCACGACATAGAATGTGTATAAGTATAGCTTATGAACTTGTTGTTTATTATATACTCACATTTTTAGAGAGATGTACATATATAGATATTGTGTAAAGCGTTATGCTGCACGATATATTCTCCTATATTTGTCATAAGAGCGATACTTTCATGAATATTAGAAGCTGACTTACTCTCTTTTGATAGAAATATTAACTGTAAACAAATAGAACGGGATTTTTCCCGTTAATGGCTATAATGCCGGCTGATGTTTTCTATCAACTTGAAGCTGAAATTAGATTGCTCCACTTTTAGTTTAGGGGTTGTGAAAGATGTACTTTAAAGTGAATTGCTAGGAATATGAAGTTGTAACTTGATGTAAGATATATGACAGTAAGTTGATTTGGAAAAGAACTAAATGTATTCTCATGGAATTGATGAACTGTGTAACCACATGCTATCTCTTTACTAATCATTAGATTTTGGGTGTGATTCATTAAATTGATTAATTGAAGTAATGAAGCGAAGTTTGACTAATATAAAAAGAACTAGGGTCAACAGTTAATTTATATCTGAAGAAGCGTGCCAGATGCACGCGAAAGCGCTCATTTATTTGTGTACTTTTCGTTTTGGAATTAAAAGGATTTGCTGAACAAGAAGTGCTCTCGTGGTGTATCCTATTGGTTATTTTCTGACATTTGGTGCTGTTGTTTTGCCACAGGATACTTTGGGAGGATAGCGGTAATTGGTTTTACTCTATATATATATATATATATATATATATATGTATATATATATATATATACATATACATATATGTATATATATATATATATATATATATATATATATATATATATATATATATATATATATATATATATGTATATATATATATGTATATGTATATGTATATGTATATATATATATATATATATATATATATATGTATATGTATATATATATATATGTATATATATATATATATATATATATAAATATATATGTATATTTATATATATGTATCTATATATATATATATATGTATATATATATATATATATATATATGTATATATATATATATATATATATATATATATATATATATATATATATATATATATATATGTATATGTATGATCTTATGTGTACACACACACATTATTTATATATATATATTTATTGACCCCATGTAAGCAAAAGCTTACAATCCCGAACACTTAGAACAGCAATTTTTTTTCCAAGGGAGAAAAATCGCTGTTCCATAAAAGAAAAAAAAAACAAACAAATTTTAAAACATTACATAAAGTGGGGGGGCTTCACCCCTACACCCCACCTACTTAAATATACCAACTCTGAGATCGCACTACAGTGACGAAAATGGTACCGTAACGGAAGCGGCCAAGCGATTTCTTTCCCAGGGAAAGAAATCGCTTATATGCCATATCGATATTTTGCTGTTTCATGCTTTCAAGTTCAATTAAGATGCATTCGAAAAAATGCGTCTTCGATCACATAATAGGAACCCTATATATATATATATATATATATATATATATATATATATATATATATATATATATATAGACATAGATATATATATAGATATATATATAGATATATAGATATGTACACACACACACACACACACACACACACACTAACACATATCTACTTTGGTGTTTGAGCTAAATTTAATTTATAAACAATCGATAAATTTTGTTAAGCAGGTGAGCAGAAAGAGCCATATACCAGAGCCTTGCACAGTATGTAATGGTGGTCATACTAGGTGCTTATGCAACTGCTTACCTGGAGGAGTCCGTATAGTGAGTGTGAAAGCAGATGAGATGCATCATTATCCTTCTTGATTCACAAATGTGAACCATTGAGCGCATGTGTCTTTCAGGCTAAACTTACTGCAGAACAAGGGTTGACCAGCCACACCATAATTATAGTAGTTATTTGTGGCATATAATGAAGATTATTATAGAATATAGAATGTCATTGCAGAAACTCCTCTCCCTTAATTTGAAAGAAATATCCTTTGTGATACTAGGTGGGGATATGAAGAGGCACATCTTAATGTAGCTGTGCATCTCCTCTTTGTGTTAGGAGCTTGCATCATACCCCCATATCTTCTTACTTTCCCAGTAGATAACGTTTCCCAAAGCATCCTCCACCATGCCACTGATCTATTCACCAATTCCTTTCAGCAGTTCTAGACCCCTTTTAAAATACAGCCAGCAGAAGTGGATGCAATAGGATCATGTCATTTCATTAAAGCCAAATTAACTGACTCCAGTAACACAGAACAGCTGACACTGAAAACTATAATTACTGAGAAGAGAAAATGGAGAAAGAAGCCTTGTGCGACCACCTTTGTTTCTAGATATTTTTTTTATTTAGTTTTATTTGGGATTTGTCCTATTGTATGTTTAAGTAAAGGGCATGGGAACTGTAAAGAAGCTTGCTCACCTGCAATATACATATATATATATATATATATATATATATATATATATATATATATTTATATATATATATATATATATTTATTTATTTATTTTTTCTGCAATGGTGGTTTCAGTGAAATAACATGAAGATAATATAATAAACTGTGTGTACTATATCAGTGTCCTGCACAGATGCATTACAGACTCCTTCCTTCAAGTGGCTTATCTTATTAAAAGTCAAATAAGTATTTGCTTAATTGATTTTTGTTGACAGGATTAGAGAAGCTTTTGGTACTCTTATTACGATTTCAGTCAATTTACAAGTCACTGAAATAAGATGTTCTTCATCTCACATTGCTGCAGTCCTAACACTTGGGTAGTCCGCTGTCCCAGTCGGCCCGAATACCAAAGTATAAGGCTGACGTCGGTCAAGGCGCATTTGTCTGACATCAGGACGTCAGGGTACAAATGCGCATGACCGACGTCATATCCTCAGTCTTTTTTGCCGCATGGTCCGATGCAGAAGCAGTATTGCGAGTGCAGGTTGGCGTTCTGAAATTTTCTGAAGTCGGAGTTTCAGACCGAATCAAAGTTGGCTAAGTACCCCGTTGGGGAATATTTTGGTTTTTTCTTGCCTCAGTATTTAACCGGATGTCAGAAAAAGTGAATAACTGTATTTCTTGTGGGAAACAGATACCTCATAGAGATTACCATACCTTGTGTATACCTTGCTTAGGGCCTGAGCACGACGTTGTTGGCTGTCGCTCTTGTGCTAGATTTAACAAACGCACTATTAAGAGAAGATTAGATTGTGCCAGGTTAGTTTTTGGGAAGCGTTGTAATTACAACATGCCGTCGGATGCTCCGACGCCCGCTTCGTCTAAAAAGCGCAAGGACAAAGCAGCGAAGCCTAGGGTGGAAGAACCGTCTGTCCCGGACGTCGGTTCTTTAGAGGGCTCGGTGGAGCCGGTGGTTCTACCAGAAGTTCCTTTGGATTCTCGGAGAGACTTTACTGTTACAAGATGTGTCCTCTCAGGAGGTAGGCCAGGCTGAAGGGGCTTCTCAGGTAGCTGTTCTCCCCTCCCTTCCTAAGGTGGTTAGGCCCTCCCCTTCTGTTTCCAAGGCTTCTTCTAGAGGCAGGCCAGGGTTAACTTCAGTGGGGGTCTCCCCTAGTTCTTCAGGGTCTCTGCCTAAGAAACATATGCTTAAAATGGCAGAAGATTTGATTACTATGATTAGAGGTTCTATGCCCCCCCCCTGATAAGAGGCCTAGGGTGGAACCTGAGCTTGAGAGTTTTGAGCAGTGTTCGAGGCTTCTGAGTCTTGGCTGAAGACTTGCAGGAGTATCCTCCTTATTCTGATTCTGATGTAGATGACTCTACTCCTTGGCTTCTCCTCCTGAGGATTTTTCTTTTCAGAGACTCTTCATTCCATGAGGGAGCATTTTAAATGGGAAGGTCAAGATTTCTCTGATTCCAGGAAAAGGCTTAGGAATTTTGTTTCTACCCCAGCATAGGCCTTTGGCTATACCTCCTGTTCTGGATGTGGTAGAGGATGTTTTTGCAGAGGCTTCCCTGAACCCTGATTCTTTGCCTCCTGCCCCAGTTAAACCGGATAGGTATTATAGGGTGCCTGAAGCTCATAAGTATCTTTTAAGAGTCCTAGGGCAGACCCAGAAACTGTTTCTCAGGGCCCTAAAGGTGTTAAGGCTTCTGTTGTTAAAAATCCTGTTCCTTCTGATAAAGAGGCAAGGGCTTTGGATAGATGGGGGAAAGAAGGTGTATACTTCTTCCACTTTAGCCATGAGGGCTTTGAATTGCCAGTTTCACATGTTGAAATACCAAAATTATCTCCTTTCACAATTGAAGTCTAAGGTAGATGCTCTGGCGGAAGGTATTGAGTGTAAAGAGTTGCAGGATTTAGTTCATGTTTCTGAACAGGTGGGTAAGCATTCCTTGCAATGTGGTTTTGATGCTGTACAGGCCTCTTGAGGGTGGCAGCCACTGGTTCTGTTCTTCGCAGGCACGCCTGGCTGAGGGATCAGAATTTAGCTGAACATGTAAAGACAAGGATTTTAGATGCTCCTTTACAATCTGATGTGTTATTTGGTGCGCCTGTGGAAGCAGTTTTAAAGAAAATGGAGGACAAGGCTAAGTCTATGCAGACTGTTAAAGATTTTTTGCAGGTTCAGCCTCCAAAGTTTAGTAGAAATTGGCCTACTAAGGGGTGGACATATCCTTCTTATGATTCTCAGTCTAGGGGTAGATCTAGACGTGGTAGGGGCAGAGCTCAAGGTTCTTTTAGGCCTAGAACAGGGAGTTCACCTGCCCAGTCTTCTGGTGAGGGCAGGGGTCAGTCCTTTCGTAAGCAGACCCAATGACCTGCATTTTCAGCTGCCAGAGCCTTCTCGTCTGGCAGCACCTTTGGGAGGAAGGCTGGCACTTTCAAAGAAAATTGGAGTGTTATTACCCAAGACAGATGGGTATTGGATATCGTTCACCACGGTTACAGGTTTTATTTCCATACCTTGCCTCCTTTCAAAGGCATGCCAGACATTCCTCCTATACAAAGAAAAGAGGCTCACAAGCAAATTTCTCTGTTACTCCAGATAGGGGCCATTCAGCCGGTTCCTGTGCCAGAAAGGGGCCTAGGATTTTATTCTCGCCTGTTCCTAGTACCAAAAAAGGGGAACACGTGGAGACCAATTTTGGATTTGTCTATCCTCAACACTTATCTGGACATTCCCAAGTTCAAAATGTTGACGTTACAACAGCTTTTACCTCTGCTGGGCAAAGATCACTGGATGGTAACTTTAGATCTCAAGGAGGCTTACCTTCATGTGCCTCTCAGACTCAGTTGCAGGAAGTATCTGCGTTTCCGAGCTGGAAATTCCCATTATCAGTTCTCTGCATTGCCCTTTGGCTTATCTACTGCCCAGAGTATTCACAAAAGTTCTGGCTCCAGTTGTAGCTTTCTTCAGGCTAAAAGGAATACAAATCTATCCTTACTTGGACGACTGTCTGATTCTGGCTCAAGAAAAGGACGAGCTTCTTCAGCATCTGGAATATGTGATAGCAGTGCTAAGATGCCTGGGGTATTCTGTGAACGAAATAAAGTCCAGTCTAGTACCCTCTCAAGACATGTGCTTTCTGGGTGTGAGACTGAATACAGCAGCCCAGATGGCCTTTTTAACCCCGGACAAACAAAAGAATCTTTCCCTTTACTTCCATCAACTATCTCTTCAGTCCGGGCTGACTGCAAGGACAGACCTTCAAGCCTTAGGGTTCATGGCATCTTGTATTCTGGTGCTTCCCAATGCCAAACTGCATATGAGGAAGCTGCAATGGTATCTATAAAATGTATGGACACAGCACTGCCAGGATTTGGACACTGTCATTCCAATAATACCTTGCATTCAAAAGGAATTTTTGTGGTGGGCTCAGGAATGTCACCTAAACAAGGGACTCTCTGTGACCCGGCCAGAGGCGAGTCAGATTCTAACGACAGATGCCTCAGACATAGCTTGGGAGCTCATCTGAATGGAAAGTGGATACAAGACAAGTGGCCTGCCAGACTACAGCATCTACATATCAACATGAAGGAGATGTTAGCAGTCCAGTTTGCATTAATGGCTTTCAAGGAGTTACTTCTTCCAGGGCAGGTGTTGATTCTAACAGACAACACAACTGTCATGTGGTACATCAACAAGCAAGGGGGAACACATTCTTATCCTCTATGCAGGCAAGCAATGATTTTGTGGGAGACTGCGCTCAGCTTGCAGCTAAATCTTCAGGCAAGGTTTCTGCCAGGAGCACAGAACTCCTTAGCAGATGTGTTAAGCAGGCAAATCATGGATCCCCACGGTGGAAACTGGATCTTCATGTATTTGAAAATTGACAGTGTCATGGGGAACTCCAGACATAGATCTGTTCGCTTCTCCACTAAACCACCAGCTGCCAAAGTTTTGCACGAAAGGTTTCATCACACAGCTTGGAAAGTGGATGCTCTTTCGTTCAGTTGGGAAAATCTTCATGTGTATGCCTTTCCACCTCTGCCTCTCCTCCCAAAGGTACTCCTAAAGGTCAGACAAGACAAGCCAAGGATGATTTTGATAGCTCCAGATTGGCCTCGGCAACACTGGTACCCATTACTGAGGAATCTGGTAAGGAAGCCTCCATGGCCTTTACCTTTAATTCCACACCTTTTGTCTCAGAGGGACGGTCATCTACTCAATGTCAAGCTTCACTCTCTTCATCTAACAGCCTGGCATATTCTGTTTTGAACCACAGCAGGTCTCAACTTCCTCAACAAGTTTTGAATGTGATTATGGAAGCCAGAAGACCTAGTACACGTAAAGTGTATGCAGAAAAATGGAAGAGATTTTTATTTTGGAGTGCAGCAAAGGATTTGGATGTTTCTGAGCCTAATTTGAGTGTGGCTCTTCAATATCTTACTGAGTTATTGGACAAAGGTTTGTCTTTCTCTTCCATTAAGATTCATGCTGCAGCAATTTCAGCTCACTATGATTGTGACCCACCATTGTTTTCTCATCCTTTGTTCAAGCAATTTCTTAGAGGGGCAAAGAATATAAGACCCCACGTAGAGCTCCTACTCCTGCTTGGGACCTCAATTTTGTGTTGGAGAAACTTACTCTACAACCTTTTGAGCCTCGGCTACTGCTGAATTGAAATACTTGTCATGGAAGACTGCTTTTTGTTGGCCATTACTTCTGCAAGAAGGGTTTCTGAATTGCAGGCCCTTATGGCGGTTGAGCCTTTTGATTTTTCATAAGGATAGGGTATCATTACGTACTAATCCTTCCTTTATGCCTAAGGTGGTTTCTAGTGTGGCTTTAAACCAAACTATTCATTTGCCTACTTTTATGCAGATCCCCAAAATAGGGAAAAGATTTTGCACACTTTAGATGTACACAGGCAGTTGCGTTATTATTTAAGCAGGACTAGGGATTTTAGGCAGTCTCAGCAGTTGTTTGTTTCTTTTGCTTTGAGTTCTCAGGGCAAGCCTGTGTCAAAACAAACTATATCTAAGTGGATTGGGTTTTGCATTGCATTCTGTTATTCCCATCATGGCAAGGAGATTCCAGCTGGGATTAGGCCTCATTCCACTAGGGCTACTGCCACTTCAACAGCATTTCTAAGGGGTGGCAACTAAGGATATTTTGGAGGCAGCTACTTGGAGTTCAGTGCATACTTTCTCCAAGCATTACCACCTTCCTCTCTATTCTAAATCCAGGGCTGGTTTTGCCACTGCTGTGTTGCAGGGCATTTTGGCAGCTCCTGCTTCATTATAGTTTAGCCATCCTCCCTTACCTCTGCTTTGGGATTCTACCCAAGTGTTAGGACTGCAGCAATGTGAGATGAAGAACATAGTACAGTTTTGTACCTACCATAAATGTAGATGTTCAAGATCCACATTGCTGCAGTCCAATTCTCCCTCCTTCCCCTCTGTGTTTAGGGGTGGTTGTGTGGGTGGGGTTCTATTTTGTAAATTTGTATATATTGTACATATATTAGGTACAGGAGTGTTTGGTGTTTTTGGTTTTGGCCTTATCTTTTAGGGTCTTCTGACATCTGGGGCAAGAAAAGACTGAGGATATGACGTCGGTCATGCGCATTTGTACCCTGACATCCTGATGTCAGACAAATGCGCCTTGACCGACGTCAGCCTTATACTTTGGTATTCGGGCCGACTGGGACAGCGGACTACCCAAGTGTTAGGACTGCAGCAATGTGGATCTTCGAACATCTACATTTATGGTAGGTACAAAACTGTACTTTTCTAAACCTTTATGAAGTGGTAGAGAGCCAAATGTGAATCTTACTGGCCATTACCCATGTAACACTGATTAGATAGGAAAAGAAGAAGGATGCTTCATGCTCATCAAATGATATATAAAAATCAGTGTATACCAAGATTATATATTCCCAGTTCCGAAGGAGGTATGGGGCTCCTGAAATTGATTACATGTATAGATCTGCAGTTGTGGGACTGCACACATATCTGCTGACCTCTCAAAACTCAAATGTAGTGAAGGTTTTGAAAAAAAAGAAGAAGAAATCTAGGATGACTTCCCTGCTTAGTGTAGCAGAAGCATATCGGTGTCAAGCAGGAATGGAAATCAAACCAGAAGTAGATAAAAATCAGATAGCAACTGATCGTGCCAAAAAAACAAAAGAAAGAATATAAGGTGAAGGATCAGATAAGAAGGCAAGAAATATGGAAAATGCATAAATATAGTTGAAGGTATAGAAAACTCCTGGAAGAACCTCATGTTGATCAGGATTGAATGCAGGAATGGTTAATGAGGCGAATTCAAACCAAAAAATGAAAACTTAATATTGGCAGCCTAAGACAGTAGGCTATGTGTACGTTGGTTTACAAAGTCCATTGGACATGGGGGAGAAACAGATAAATGTAGGTTTTGTAAAACAGAATTGGAAACTCGCATACCTTGTTGCTGGTTGTGACATACTAATGGCAGAAGCACTTTATACTGAAAGGCATAATAATGTGGCAAGACTGTTGCACTGGGGATTGTGCAAACATTATGGTATTGAATTGGCTGAAAAACACTGGAAACATGAGCCACAAAGCATTATAGAAAATGATGAAGTTTTTATCACATGGAATCACCCATTACCAACAATTCAAAACATAGATGCGAGAATACCAGATATAGTAGTCCAAGAAAAGAAGACAAAAGTAGCTTTGATTATTGAAATAGCTATATCCAGTGACTATAGTGTCTTATGGGTTTACTATCAAAATGCTGAAACACAGTTCTTTGAGTAATCACTTACTTGAAAAAAAAATGTCGGAAATGAAAACTTTGTTCACTTAAAACAATGAAAGCGGTAATGTAGATAATTCGAATTCGACATTACCCAACTTACCTTGGCTTCCAGTGATTTTCTTCAAACGTTTTGCATGGGGACAATCCCCCCACACCCCCTGCTAATTATATATTCCAACTTTGAGATCGCACTACAGTGAAGAAAAAGGTAATTTTCCCAACCCCCACTGTAGTGTTGATCTCCAATTAAAATGTTGACCTCACAACAGCAAATGCACACTAGCATTTGCTGTTGTGGATTGTAACAATTCCGGATCGATGTTATGTGAACTTGAAAACAGCCTTTTGACAAGCCCAGTTCTTATAACTGCCTTCCAAAATTTTGATAGTAAACTGTCTTACATATAGAAATACACAAAGTCATGAAGTACCAGGATTTGCAGGCAGAAACAAGGGCAGTATGAAAGAAGGATATCAGGACATTTCCAATAGTAGTAGGAGCAACAAGTCTTATAAAAAAGAATTTAGAATCATACTTAGATATGTTACTGATACATGTAAGTCTGTACAAATTGCAAAAGGAATCATTACTAAGCACATTGTGGGTGCTGCGAAGAGCACTTGTGGCTAACATCAAAGATTGAAACAATACTAATTTCATGAACTTTAATCATACTTTTACTTAGGAATGGGTTCCATTCCTGTCATGGTATTTGAAACCCAAAATATTTGGAGAAATAAAAAAGTGTGTTGTTTTATATACAGTTAGAAAAGAGCCTACTGTTCCCCAGTATCCAGCACCACAGTTAATTCATTCTCTTCGATCCAATTAGAATATTACAGGTACTATCACTACTGTTTATCTCCCTATGATCGCTACAACACATCAGTACATTTTTGAAATAGTTATGCAACCAAGTCTGCTTTTACTGTGTTTTTTCTCCGTATGCATACATGTACAGAACACAATAAAATCCTAAATATATTTATTTAACAGAATTTGTAGCTACTCTCTACAGTAATATAGTAAGTCTGACAGCAATTTTCTGCTTTCTTTTCTTTTTGAGGCTACTAATCCATGCTTTTTACTGCTATCTCCCTTTGAGAATTATGCAGATCTGAATTAATTTACCTTAATTTTAAACAGTCTGGGAGGCACACAGGGAGCCAAGCAATTAGACTTTTGGTTGATTTTTGAGTCCTGTTTGCAGTGATCCAGCAGATTAAAACACTCAGGTGAATAAAATATAAAGTTCAAATGAAAATGATGCATTATCATTCTTCTCACCTATTGTTAATTAAGCTAGGAGACTTTTCATTTACAACCTCTTCGATCCCCCACATTACTTTTCCACGCTCGTAGAAAAAATAATTTTACCCAAACAAAGAAATATCTTTGATTCAGACTAAAACTGTGAACTGGGTGTTCTTTAAAGCTAGGAAATGCATCTCTTAACAATATTCTGAATTCTCTGCATTGTGTTTTAAGTTGAACTCCTTGCTCACTGAGAATATGGTCACATTTTATTATTCAGCAGGTTGAATACATTTACTTGTGATTGCAGTCATTGTAATGTAACTCAAAAATGATTATATAACCTACCAGAAACTGAACCCTTGTCCCTGGAGTACTTAACACAAAAGAGTAGAATGAGACTGATAATTTGCAACGAGAAAAATAGTCTATTATTATTATTGTTATTACTAATAATACTGATTTAATAATCACTTTTATTCAAGACCATTAGATGAAAACTGTTATTTGACAAATTACTTATTCATTTACATTTCTTTTCTGTAAACAACATACTTAAAATATAAAATACTGTTTTGTAACTGTCCTAAGACATGAATTAGGGTGTGACAACTCCAGTTTTGGGGTTAATGATACTTCTTGGCCTTTAATCTTGTGTCAGACATCACTATTGTTATTCTCACATGATATAGTGCCTGTCATGTCCTGCTCGTTGTACCAAACATGCTAAGATACTTGTCATTGGTCAAAGCCATTTCGTCTTTCTTTTAATTACAGGTTTATTTTTTTATTCATGTTATTTTTACGTACATCTGATAATGCTTAAGTTTATCTCTCAGTCCCTCAGTCACAGCCCATGTGTTGCTACCTCACTGTGGTGTTCTCTCTTATTGAAACCTCAGTATAATTAATAAGGAAATGGCCCTGATTCATAGTCCTTGATGCATGCTGATCACATAAATATGTTATACCTTGCACCAAGCATTTATTCCTGAGGGTGCTTTTGGTCTTGTACTTGCATTAAATAGTCATTCCTGAGTCACACTCTCCCAGGATTCTGCACCATACTTGCAATACATCAGCCATGTAAACTTGCTGTCTTACTGAGTGTTGTCACTGTGTCATACAAAGGCATTCTACAGATCTAGGGATCTCAGTTCCTTGAATCCATCATGCCAAGAACCCAGTATTAGATCACCACTCTTTGTAACCTCACAGATTTAGAGTTACTAAGTTCAGTTTTTGGAATATTCTAATGTCACATTTGTAGTGACAGTGAAACAAATAAATCAGTAGATGCTCAGCTCCTTTGCCACAGCTAGCTCTTTTTTTCATTGTCATTAGCCCATCATCAGTTCTATGTTATATTAAACCTGTCTTCCATGTCAACAGTCAGTCTAGTGATGAGGCCACAGGTGTTACCCTTCACTTGATACAATGATAGATTTTTGGGTGTAGCCTTGCTTCTCTGCCCCTTGTGAATGCAAAGGACATGCACAAGCTTCAGTATATGGCAGGCTAGATCAGAGACCAGAGAGAGCGAGAAAGAGACACTTAAGAGACACATCTGAGGTCTTGTGACAAACTTAGTCAATCAGTAAGCACACTTGGACATGAATTGTCAGACCCCCCTGCCTTATTAACTATAAGTTCCTTTACCCTGCAGACATTTTCCCACTCTTGTTACTTGGCTCCAGGAATGCAATACACAGCTGCTCAGTCCTACCATAAATTCTACCATTACCCTTATTAGACAGCAAACTGAAAGCTTCCTTCCGTTGTAGAGAAGTTATTGGCCCCGTGCTGTTTCTTCAGTACTTCTTTCTTCCAGCTTGATTTTGACCTTCTGCTGCTCTATTTAAAACTACAGTTAGAAATTTTGAAGAAAAGCTGCATGTCCTCATCTAGTACAGTGTTGAAGTAAGCCATAAGGGACTTTCTTTTGGCTACAGAAGCTTTCTGAATGTTCTGTATCCTAGCCCCTTGACTTAGCTGGCTTCAGGCAAAGCCTTTCTTGAAAGTTACCATTGTATTACTGACATTGCCAGGAGCTGCAAGGGTCAGTGGAGGTGATACACAAATGCATATCATGTTTGCACCTTTGTCTTGTATTAATTTTTTTGTTTTGTTTAGTTGTGTTTGCAATGCTGTAGAACAAGAAAAGCAAAATGCTGTAAAGTCATTAGCCATGGAGCAACCAGTTCTCCTATAAACTAAGACTGATTCCTACATACAATGAAGTGGAAAACACACACACTCACACATGTACACACATGAGCACCCAAGCAGACATCCACAAACACACACACACGCTCCTGCAGATATGTACACACATGTGCATATGAATACATGTAGTCAGCCTCTCTCATATACACACACATGCACACATCTTTGTTTCATGCATACAGTCCTTGGACACTGTTTGCAGTGAGAGCCACTCACACAGCTGATGTTACCTCACTCTGAACTGACACAGGTACAGTTCAGAAACAGTTGCTCATCTGCCACTTCATGCCTGGTAAACTAGAACAGGAAGTAAACTCTTTACATCATACCAGCTCTATATGCCATACATTTCCGCTGATTAATGTGTATTTGTCAGGTATAAGATACTTGGTAGTGAGTACAGCAAGTTTGCATTGTGTGCTGTATGAGTTTACAGGCTGTTGTTGCTTAGAAGAGGAGATTAGATAGTATATGAGCTGTACGGCACTGTGGCCTGTATTCCCATTTGTAATATGGTGCTCTAAGTGTTTGAGTAAGGCAATGTACATACACAAGCCTATGTCCAAGTGCCGTACTTGGATGCACAGCATTGCAGCATGTGATGGCAGAGCTCCTCACTAACACTCTTCAAGAGAAACCTTGATGAGTGGATGGTAAACAGAAAGTTTACCCTGGGGATCACTTCAGTGGCTCTGCTGGACAGAGACACAGGGAACTAATCTAAGGGGGTGGTGAACGCCAACACATTCTGGCTAGGCTTATAAATGCCTTTGGGCAGAGAGCCTAGTACCTACCTATGAACCTCTGTATACTTTATAAGAATAAAAGGCTACAGCTGCTTGAAGGCAATGTATGGTTAGAGTTTAGTTGTATTCATTTGTTAGACATGAAGTACATGTGTATGTTTTGTGGGAGTGGAACAAGAAAATATCCTGGTTAAATTGCTTTCTGCCTCTCCTGTTATGGGGGCCATGCTTTACACTCCTGTCTACTGTATCCACAAACTCGAAGGTCACATTGACTTGTAGAAAAGATAACAATTGTTTATG
>NC_056744.1:121140326-121237826 GCF_019279795.1 Protopterus annectens | reverse complement strand
GGAGCCATGATGTATTCATCCACATGTGACAGTAGTTTGATGAGCATCTTAAGTATTCTACAGGCTTATACCTGTGAGATATCTAGTGTATCTCCAGTTTTTATCTGGAAGATCTTGCAGCTAGAATAGTTAGAACTACATATACCTTAATACCCACTGTTACGGGAAGTCCAAACATTTCTCCTTTTCCAGTCTGTGGGCCATTAAGGTCAACTAATATAAATATAATATCTCTGTCTACTGTAAATTGTCAGCTGATGTGATGTCAATCTTTAATGGTAGCACACTTGCTAGTGCATTTACCACTGACCATGATAAACTCACACAAACCATTGCTATCCCAGTACCCTACAAAGGGATAGATAATTATACATTGAATTGTATTGCATATCATATTGCACACTGCCCCCTACTATATTGAACTATGACATTTCTTAGTAAAAAGTGAGTGAATTTCCACAGCCTAGTCAGCTTGCCCTTTGTTGAGAGAGTGAGTAAGAGATAAAAAGAGGAAACTCGTACGGTTAATACAGTTTAGAAAAACATTTATCTTTTATTTAATTAAAGTTATGAAAACATTTAGGGTTTTTCTGCTGAAAGTGCTATTTATTACAAATAAATTCATTTCTTTAAATCAGGAAAATGGAAAGGGTAGGCGTATCGTCATTGAATTGCTTCATTTATAAAAATCACCCATATCAACTTGTACTGTCTGCACACTTCATTTCATTGTATGAGTTACTTATTTTACCCTAGCAGTCCTGACACTGGAAAACAAAAAGTGGTTGACACATTGAAAAGATCTCAAGAGCAGATCATGTACATTACATACAAGTATATAACGGAAAATCAAAATTCTACCAAATGCCCCAAAAGTTTTAATCAGAAGAAATATTGGCACAAATTTGAACTGATCAGTTTGGCTAAAAATAAGTCTCCCAAGACACTCAGATTTTCTGTGCAGTCTATACAAATCCTAAACTGGGCCATGAACATTTTTTTTTAATTAATACCTCAGAGTGTGATATACTGTGACACTTCAAAACTGCACTAATTCATGTCTCTGTCAGAGTATTGCATGCACTTGAGGTGTAAGGAGAAAATGTTGAATTATAGTGCAGCTGTTACGGTGCAATGTGTAGTATAGGTTCCTTTGCTGAAGTAATGGGGTGTGGTGGTTGTATAGACGTTATAGGGATGGTGGTAATAGTACCATTGTTACTGAAGACTGCTTCTATTTGGTTACTAGGGATTATGATTTTATTACTTCTAGTATTGCTTTTGTAGTTTTCTTATTCACATGTCCCTGTTGAAGTTAAATGTTGGTTACACCTCTTACCACTCGGCTTATGTAGTACCAGGAGAGAAAAATTGTTTATAAGAACAGATACAGCAATCAGAGAGCAGTTTTGAGGATAGTATGTGTAGCATATTATGGCAGATCTCATCAAATAAAGTACAAGTTATTAAAAGGTGTATAAATACCAATGCAAATAATGTATATAGAACTTTAATAGTGAATGTAGTGTAAATGAACACTGTTGCTTTAAGTTGGAATTTTTCTGTCTCATTTTAAGCAGAAAGAACACCATCAATGTCAAAGAGATGAGAGCCCTTCTGCTGGCTCTCCGGGCTTTCGGGCTTTTCTTCCCCTTTTCTCCCCAGGACCTCTCAAGGTATCTACAGACAATATTACAGTGATGTGGTATATAAACAAACAGGGGGCACAAGATCTTATCTTCTTTTGCTGGTTAGCACTCCTGGTATGGGATCTTGCTGTCCAATAGCAAGTGACTCTTCAGGCAGTTTACATTCCCTCAAGCAAAAACATTGTGGCAGACACTCTGAGCAAGTCCATGACTCAATCCCATGAATGGATGCTTCACAGGGATGTGTTTCTGGGCATTGTCCACCAGTGGGGTACTCCTCAAATAGATCTGTTTGTCTCCCCTGTGAACAGACAGCTTCCTCTGTTTTGTGCCAGAGTCACAGGTCCTCTGGTATGGAAGGTTGACGTACTGTCTTTTTCTTGGAAGGGCATGTTTCTTTATGCTTTCCCTCCCCTTCCTCTTATTCTAAAAGTCCTGTTCAAAATTCAACAGGACGCTCCCAAAATCTTGTTAGTGACTCCCTTTTGGCCAAGACAGCATTGGTTCCCTCTTCTGCATTTATCCAACTGCAGTCATCACAAGTTCCCTCACAGGGTGGACCAACTCACACAAGACAAGGGATCTTTCATTCATACCCACATGTCCAGTCTTCAGCCTACACTGTGGGTGATAGGATTTTGATTCCACATAGACACCTTTTTTCTGAGGACATGCTTAGAGTCCTTTTGGAGGCCAAGAAGCCCAGTACTAGGAAATCCTACTTATCCAAATGGAAGAGGCTTTCTTTTTGGTGTCTTTCATAACCTGGATCCACTTACTGTGGATGTTCCTTTAGTTCTTTCTTGTCTGTGTGAATTGCTCAATGCTGTTTTGGTCTATTCTTCTGTTTAGCCCATTTATCAGCTGTCTCTGCTTGCCTGCCTTTATCTCCTCCTTTCACTTCTAGATTTGAAGCTAAGTAGTTCCTTAAATGTGTTCTTTATATCAGACCTTACAGGAAGCCTGTTTCTCCTCCCTGGGATCTTAATTTTGTTTTGGAGAAGTTGACTCAGGCTCCTTTTGAGCCTGCTGCTTCAGCTTCCTTGCAACATAGCTGTTGAAAACTGGTCTTTTGTTGACCCTTACTTCTGCCAGACGGGTGTCTGAGCTTCAAGCCCTTATAGCTTGCCCTTCTTTTCTGGTGTTTCATAAGGGCGGGGTGTCCTTGCATACTAATCCTTCTTTTATGCCCAAGTTGGTTAATGAGTTGTGACTTAAAGTCTATTCACTTGCCTACATTTTTCCTCTCTCTGCAATCTGCCAGTGGGAGGATGTTGCATACTTTGGATGTGCATAGAGAACTCAGATTTTATTTGGAAAAGACTAAGTCTATTAGAAAATCTAATCAGTTGTTAGTTTCTTTTCATCTTAGGTCCCTAGGATTAGGTGTATCCAAGCAAACTATTTCTTCTTGGATCTCTAAAGTGATTTCTTTTTGTTATTCTTTTCACAGTTAGAAACTTCTTTCTTCTGTTAAGTCTCATTTTACTAGAGCTGTGTCTTCTTCTGATGCTTTCTCCAAGGGTTTGGATGCTAACTCTATTCTTGAAGCAGGTACTTGGACTTCTGTGCATATATTTACCAAGCACTACAAAAGTTGGATGGAATTTCCTGAGCTAGAGCTTGTTTTGCTAGGGAAATCCTTCATGGCTTCCTAGAGGGCTCTGCTGGTCCTTCCTCCCACCAAGTTTCTTATTGAGCTTTGGCACTCTTCCAGATTTAAGGAATACTGCAACCAGTGAATTGAAGGACATAGTACAGTTGTGTAAATTCTTACCGTAATAGTAGATGTCTTTTCTTCACTGTTGCAGTGTTTGTTTCCTCCCTCCTCCCCCCTTGAATCATTTGTCTTCTGGATGTACTGGTTACCTTTTGGTTTTCCTTGGACTGACATTCCTCCTGGGCCTGTCAATTCTGAGGATGGTATGTCTGAATGTCACCTTTATGCCCAATTTCATGCAAGGAGCTTTATATTAGTTTACACTAACATATGCATAGGTTGTCACATAGGTAATATATAGTGAAGATAGTGAATATTTTATAAATGTACTTCTGCAGTCTAGTATAAAGTGCGCTGTTTCAGATGTTGTATTAATGATGTGTAGATATGTTTAGGACCATTGAAAGGCAGAATTTTGCTTGCTTATATACATCTGATCCGTATGATACTGTTTATACAAGGTTTCCTAAATTTATTTTAATATACATTGTTTGACATTTATTTGAAAGTTACATCAGTTAGTAAATAATCAGTAACCCACGATTAATGTTTTTATCATATTTTTTCAATTTGTAGATGCACAAGTTTGCCTATAAGAAATATTCATGGTAATGAGTGTATGATAGGATGGCTGTATCTACATGCAAAGGAATATCATGCTTAAAAGGGTGTATTCCACTGATGCATTATTCAACTTAATTTAGATAATATTGTTTCAACTAGTATATGCACTGGAATAGTTATTTTTCTGCAAATGTTATAAGAGGTTTTATTTATACTTAATAATTTGATATTAGTTACACTAACATGTATATAGAGTAATATACTGATAGCTCATAACGGAGACAGCGAACACTCTGCACATGTGCTTTCGCAGCTTAATATAAAGCGCATTCCTCTAGCTGCTGTATCAGCTATGAATAATAGTGTGTAGGAGTTTACAGAAAGGTAAAATCATGTCTCTTATATATACATTGCTCATATAAGTTCCCCCGATTTATTACAACATATATGTTAACTTCACATCCATTTGAATGTTATATCAGTTTGTAAACAATCAGCAATTTATGAACATTGCTTTTAGTATACAATTCTTATTTTAATATGTGAAGACTTGCATATTTGTAATATTTTTGGATATGACTTTATGATGTAAGTTTTTGGTCATAAGGAGTACAGTTATACAATGAGCCAAGGAATGCACTTAATAAGGTTTAATTATCGCAGCTGTTGATGTGAGCTAATGCTTTTAGCATGGAATTTTATGTATATGTTTCTGTTAGAAATATAAATTAAATGTATAAATTTTTGCCTGTAGAATAAATAATGATGGGTAGACAGGTCAGTTAGATGTTTTGTGAGAGTTATATTTTGTATATTTTTATTGAATGAAAGTTAAGAATGGGATGTATGCCTTTAAGACAGGACGTTCCAAAAAGAAAGAATACTTTGTTACTACTGACATATTCAATTTTTAATTTGTTTAGTGATATGATTGGCTGTAGACTTTTAAAAAGTTTTAAATAGAGATGACATGGTTTTATGCATTGTGATGGTCTGAAGAAGCGGGATTAACACCCGTGAAAGCGCTTACCAATAAAGTTATTAATCTGGCAGTGTTTCAGGTTATCAGTTTATTTGTTTGTATTATTGCACCTAAAGTAAATTATCCTGTAAGTTGTACATATATCATGTTGCTGCAAGAAGTCAGTCATACATGCTAAAGCAAAACCTCTATGACACAGCTGTAGAACATACCTCCCCCATGTAAAACACTGAGTACATTAGCAGTTCACGTTTTGGAGTATTACAAGTAATTATACTTGTATAGCTCAATTATCCCTGATTTTGCCTCTTTTTTGTGTCCTGCTGTCCATAACATTTTTGATTTTCTGGTAAACCACTGAGGATTACAGTCAGTTAGTAATGCCCGTTGCTTACTTCTTATTGTCCAAAAACGTTTGTTGATGCAAAACCTGATGTTCTATTAACATTGTAAGTGAAGGAAAATAATATTTAAAAAATGTCCTTGGACCGTTGTCTCCTCAATACTTTGGGCAATGTTCACAATTCTTGATCAAATGAGTTGAAAGGTGTGATTACACTGAGAGCAGGATTAGAAAGTTGCAGACCTTACAATACACATTGATATAATCAATGGAAGAGAAGTAACTTATTCTGTGGAAAATCATTATTTCTAGAAGCAAGACCACTCTATGGTATAGAGGGATAAAGTCCTGAGTATGTTACAGGTGGCCTGAGATCCAGTAACAGCTTAGATGCCTGTAGAAGCTGACAGGGGATGATGGAAATGAATGGCCACTTCATGCTCACCTGTCTGTGGAGGAGAGAGGAGGCCGTGGCTCACCACATGGGTGACACCCAGCTGAAGCACTAGGTGCCTTCCCAGTGGACTGTGGGTCTATCAAGGCATTGCTGCCGAGTACAAGCCACATTATGAAGTTAGGAGAACCTTCAGAGGGCAGCTGTAGTTGAACTCAGAAGGTCTGCCACAGGGGAGAGGAGTTCTCTACCAGACAGAGAGTAGATTGCCCTGCAGGACCAGCAAAGATATTTTCTGTAAATGTTTTACCAATCAATGCATACAAATGGCATTTTTGGCTTAGTAAAATGTCCATTAACCAGTGTTTTATCATGTTGTTATACATAGGTAATTCCCTTCAGTAAACTAGAGGCAGCCCTCTCCAATAACAAATTCACATGTTGCTTATAAGCTGAGCTTTAATGTTAACCCTATACAAATCAGAGAGAACACATGTTTTGCCACACCAGTTTTCCAAGGGTTGATTATGTTGCATATTCTGATCAGATATGACACATCGTTTGACTTATCCAGCCTTGCACCATGTGTCAGTTTAGTGCGAAGTGATCAACAGGTAGAGAAAGTAATACTCACATGTTAAATTGTCAGCACAGCTAAGTAAGGAGACAGTGACGACATGACTGTTAACCACTGAGGTCTTGATTTTAGATAACATGGTATACAGATATAAACATTATGGCATGCTTACTCACTGAGATTACTCTCAAATATTTAAAGCTGTACTACATAAATACTACATCCCCCTTTTTAAAATGAATGCTACTAGAACATATTAAAAGTACTGTATTTATATCATATGTTTCAAAAATTCTGTTTAGTATACTATTATATATATTACAATGTATTTTATAAAAGTCTAGTATTTATTGTACTACCATGTCACTGGCTGTACTTATTATTCATAAAATACTTTACATCAGAGGCGTGGCTAAGATGCCAAGCAGCTAGCAGCATAAACATTTTGCTCTGTCACTTTCCAGTTATTCTGACATGAAAATTTAGATTTAATATAAAAAACTAAGCTTATTAACTACTTCTAGTGATTAAGTAATGGTTTTGTGTCAGAACTAAAAAGAAAAAAATAAGTTTTCAAGTTTTTTCTTAACTTTAATCCTGTCAGAAGTTCTTTTTCAATCTGATACAGACATGAGTAACTCCAAAAGTTCTCTTAAGGAAAGTATGATGAAAAAAGAACTACAATCCATAATTACAAACAACCAAGACCTTTCAGTCAAAATCGACAAGCTGGAGAGTAAAACAGATAACATAAAACAGCATAGTAAGAAGCAACTGGACTTAATGAGGTGATTAAGAAACAGATCAAATCTCATCTATCAAAGAAGCTGTAAATGACATGGAAGGCAGACTGACTGAGACTGAAAATCAAACTGAATTTCTACTAATGCAAAATACTTTACTCTTGGATAAAATAGATTTGAAGTAGGTCCAGAAGAAACAACATCAGAATATATGGAATGCCAGAAAGAGAGGAAGGTAATAATATGACACAAATAGTTGTTTACCAACAACTTTAAACTTGCCAGCGTCTCTTTCATTTGGAATAGAAAGAGCTCATAAATCTGTATCAAATGCTTCTTCAATAAACAGCTCTTCTACACCAAGATCCATAATGGTTAAATTCCTCTCTACCCAGGACAAGGACTTGGTACTAATAACAGCCTGGTCAAATTACCTATAAAAATAAATGAAAAGAACATTCATTTTGATAATGACTACACATCATCATTGGTGATTTCCAAAAGAAAGGAATGCATCCCTTTAATAAAATATCTTAAAAAATCAAATGTCAAAGCTCAAATCTTATTTCCTACTAAAATCAAGATCTTACTTTCAGAAGGTAACAAAGTATTTAACACTCTTGATGAAGCATTGTACTTTGTACAAAAAAAATTGTTGGATAGAACAGAAGAAATGGATTGGTCTCCAGCAAGTTTAAAAAGACAAGCAACTAAGAATAGTTGTTCTACTAAAGAGGAAAAACAGTAAAAAGTTTAAAGAAAAGTAAAAAAATATATTTAATTTATTTTATTACCTGTACTATTTATATGTTGTGTTAATATTTGGAAGTAATTCTTCATCTTTCTTTGAAGGAAAATATAATACAAGGTAATCTCCCTTTTTTACATTATATAGAGGGATAGATGATATATTACATTTTAATTGTAATTGCAGTTATTGTGTGTGAGTGGCCAAGATTATGACTTATGACCTATGCTAATAGTAGCATGTATGGTTGAGAGATATATTTGGAAGTTGCATTGTGATGTTTCTTGAGAATGTGTGTGCGTGTGAGTGTGTATGATTGTGTATTACTTATGCTTCTTTTTTTTTCCTTTTGATTTTTATTTATTTTTGAATTTATTATTTTTCTTTTCTTTTATGGTAGAGGTTTTATGGGGTGGTCTTGTTAGTTATGAGAGGCTTTTTATGGTCGCTTGTTTTGCTGCAGTGGGTTGAACATACTTTGTTTTGGGTTATGTATTTCTGGATGTACTGTGGCAGTATTTGTCAAAAACGTTCATTTTTTTTTTTCTAAAATGAGAGAATGCGGCTCGCCTGAAATAGTTGCGAGCTATCTATTAAATTAACTGTTTTAAATGTTTCCCTGCTCAAATGAACATTCTTGTCTGATTTTAAACATCTTGGGGAAGTTGCAAGCTGTATTCAGTCGTACAGAGGTTTCCAGAGCTACTCTTTTGAAGTATGAAGAAACAGGAAGTCCCACTTAACCTTTGAACCTGTCTGAACAACAGATGGTATGTTATAATAATTATGGAGAAATTACATAGATTTTAATACACTCTAGCCGGAAAACTGTTAGTTGTGGAAATATTGTTTGAAACATTTAATTATATTATACATAGCATTTATTATACTGTATTCATAGACCTTCAAAAGAGTCACTGAGTTTATATAATGTAAATATTTCAGTATATTTAAACAAGTTAATTTACTGCTTTAATATGACAAACAGCTGCAGCTTTATGTGCATTGCAGTAACTGTATAAAAAGTATATTTCTGCTGTAATTATTTACATTAAAGCAAAATGCTACTGAATTAGTGAATACTGTTTGTTTATATATATATATATATATATATATATATATATACATATATATGTAAATATCAGTAGTATAATAGATAAGCACATTTTAACAAACAGTGTGGACAAGCCCTGCCTCTTTCTTCTGTAAATGATACTGAATATACTTTTATCTTTGATTTGTTGTAAATAGTTGCACCTACGATTTTAAATTAACACTTCATTTTCATTATTAAATGTATAGATGTTTTGGGTTTTTATATCACTAATTTATTCTGCAGACTAATGAATTCTCTGATGCCATGAAGACATAGTAATATATTGGGTCTGAATATATTTGTTTAAGATAATTAGACTGTACATTTAGTTTAATATGTTGTGCAGTTGGATAATATCAAGCACATTATGGGGACTTATAAGTTATAAGTTTTTAAGATATTTTAAAATACAACTTGCAAAATGGGGGAGGAGATTGATTATTTATTTATTGACAAACAATGTATTAAAGCTGTGTTTTTCTCTTTGCTTCAACGTACATTTAAATTATGTGCAATTGCACATGCTGTCACAGGAAAATGATCTAGATAGTTTTGCAAACACAAAGTTTTAAACTTTGAATAGTTGAAACAGATGCTTGGATTTATTGCCTTATGGCACGAACTTGGTTATTATAACATAAGAACATATAGATATGTATGAGTGTGTGTGTGTGTGTATATATATATATATATATATATATATATATATATATATATATATATATATGGGTCTACTTCATTTGATTGAAAGACCTTTTGACCTAAACCCATTTGATCGAAATTTAATTTGATCGAAAACCAGTATTCAAGGCAAATAACAGGGATTTGGCCCCTTCCCCCAATGTCGTGCAAATCTGGAGTTGGTATATATAGTGAGGGGGGGTGTGTGGGTCGAAGCCCCCCACCTAGTTTCCTTTATAAGAAGAAAATAAAACAAAATGTACAGATTTAAAAATAAAGTACCCCACAACCCCCAACTATATATATCAACTCCAGGGTCGCACGACATTGTGGAGGGGGACAAATCCCTGTTATTTGCCTTGAATACTGGTTTTTGATCAAATGAAATTTCGATAAAATGGGTTTAGGTCAAATGGTCTTTCGATCAAATGAAGTAGACCCATATATATATATATATATATATATATATATATATATATATATATATATATATATATATATTTATATATATATATATATATATATATATATAGATAGCTTTATGAGGGTTAATATTTAAATATGTGTCTAGATTTGTATACGTAGGTGTGTGTCTGTAGATATATAGGGGTGTGTGTGTGTGTGTGTGTGTGTGTGTGTGTGTGTGTGTGTGTGTGTGTGTGTGTGTGTATACATATATATATTATTCTGTGAATAAATACATGCACCATGAAGTGTACTTAGTTCCTAATAGCTGAATGGAAATAAGCATAGTTATTTTTTGAAATCACCTTAATACATTAATATTTAAACACTACTAAATATGTAATAGATAATTAAAATTTGTTGTTTTGTGCCTTTAAATTTGATTACCTTTACTTCATAATACAGACTATATGTAGTGGATATTTGAGGGTCTATATTAGAACACCGAACATTCAAAATGTCGAGTGTTCTAATATCGAACCCTAGCAATCGAAAATACAAAACATCAAACATTCAGAACAGCAAATTTTTTCCTAGGGAAAAAAATTCACTGTTCCAAAACACATACACCACAAGCACACCAAACAAACAGCAATCCACACACATACACCTAAACTCGTACACCTAACCCTACATTAAACTATACATACACCACTAACTATCCACTTACCTTAACCCAAACCCTAACCTTAAGGTCCATCACTATCGCACAGTCACCTCACCCGCGCCCTAACCCTAACTCACCTACCCCGCCGTAACCCTCACGTCCACACAATCATACACTTACTTGACCCGCTCCCTAACCCACACGTCCACACAATCGCACACTTACCTGAACCTGACCCGTAACTTTCCACCAGAGAGCTGAAAATACTGAAGAAACAGAAACGGACAACCAAATTCTTTCCCTAGGAAAAAAATTGGTTTTCTGTTTCTTCGATATTTGCTGAAAACGGGTCGATATTAGAACACTCGACATTTCAAATGTTCGGTGTTCTAATATAGAGGCAATATTTGATAATAAATTACAGTTTGTATATGTTTTAAGAGTTATATGTAGTTATATATATGATAATAGCTATTGTTAGAGGGCTAGGATATTTTTGATGTATAATTTTTTCTTCCTGTGTAAGGTGTTAGAGCAAATGGTATTATATATGGTCACTTTGTTAAATAGTGGATATCTATATTTGATTAAGATATGTTAGAGCATGAAATATATATTTGTGTACATATGTGGATTAAAATATAGGTAGCTGATTATAGAATTATTCCTTTACAAAACTTTATAAATGAGAATTGCTTGGGAAATGTATTTATTTTTCTTTTTATTTACATTTATTCTTTAATTATCATATTTTTATTTCATAAATAGTAATGTTTAAAATCAATCCATCAAAACATTCAAGTAACGAATAAAAAATATAACTACACACAAAACATGTTACAGAATGTGTAGTCTCTAACCGAAAATAAAGTTAAACAATTTCAGATCAGGTTTTGATGAAGTTGGGTATTTATTTTTAACGTGATGAAACCATTTAACCAGTTTACTGTGGGTTTGAATAATAAAGTTTTTAAAGGAGAAATTGTTTGACTTGATTTTTGGTTAGAGATTACACATTCTATAACGTGTTTTGAATGTTTAAAATCAGATACTGTTTGTTGATACTGTTAAAAAAGATTGAAATTTGATTCTTGAAAGTAGATTAATTGTAGTAGACAGATTGTTAATACAAGGTGGTTACATATTTTAATATATATTTACACTACCGATTTAATCTTTATGGGAGTAGCAATAGAAAGTGTGAATTGAGGGTGGTTTGTATGATTGCTTCATCACACCAGGAATATGTTATTCTATGATAGGGAATGTAAATAGTATTATATTTAGTTGGTTAATATTTAAGTTTGTGATTTTGTCCATAACAAGTTGTATTAAAGTCAATTATAACGTATCCAAAACCATATTGTAAGTATTTTATAGTTGTTGTTAAAGATATTAATGTGTAAGTGTCTTTCATTGAATGTCAACAGTCTTAGCAATCCTATAAAGAGGGTAGTTTATTCAAATATATTAAGATTAATAAAGCACATATAGTCTTCCTACAAGAGAACACTTGTTGAAAAAAATGTGGATAAGCTATTTAAAGATTACTCAACTCTAGCAGATATTGTAGTTCCAAAAGGAGAGGCACTGTTATACTTTGGAAGAAATCACCCACTATGCTGAAAGTAATAGATACTTACTCCATTAAAAATGGTATAATGCATTTGGTTGTACTTGACATTAATAAGAAATATTATACATTTGTAAATGTTTATTAGATCCCTGGAACTGGTACTAAAATAGTCAAAAAGCATCTGGACACTAACTTTACATGCAAAATGAGAAATTGTACTAAGACTTTTAATTGTGTACTATCTGATAGAGATACTACTAAAGACAAAAAACCTAAAATATCAGCTCCTGCTAAACAGTTGAATTATTTCATAAAGACAGTGAATTTGAAAGATATATATGATTTTTAACAGACCAACTCCCTTAGTTAGTTCATTATTCATTCAGATTTGGTACTCGAACAAATATGGATAAAGTTTTTTGCATCTAATAAGTTATACTCTAAAATGGATGAAGCATCGATCATTTCTTGTCCGTTGTCTGATCATAATGGGATAACTATTAATTTTAACATAAACTCTATTGACTTGATTGTTTGGCTGAGAATTCCAGCTTATATTACACAGATTAAGGGATTTCAGGAATGTTTTTTTTAAAGAAATGAAATGTGTTTTTGGAGTATAATAATAATGGTGAAGTTTCTGATGTTAACTGTAGGATGCATTAAAAGCATGCATATACTGTAGAATTAAAAGTTGGTATTTATCAAAAGGAAAAGAATGGGATAAGGAATTAATTGTTTTACAATCTAAAAATTGATAAATTAAAATTAAATTTAAAACCTACTGATAAGATTATAAATTCTGAATTGACAACATTAAATCAGAAATATATAGAAATATTAAATCACAACGTCTCAATTAATTTGGAAAAACTTAAGTTGCAATTTTATTCTATTAGCCCATGCAAAATTTTAGAGGTTATCTGTGACACCCCACCTCTGGGCCAGTAACCAGGGAACCTCAATCCTCACCACTGGCACCAGTGGGGAATGTTCACTGAGAGGATAGCAGGTACACACACAGTCTTCAGATGCAGGTTTCTGCATCAAGCACAATTTCCCTTAAGAGGACATGGGGAGCATAGTCCAAGGATGGTTTCTCCCTCTTTCTCCAGATCCCCAATAAGACTCCCAACTGGCACTGCTACAGAGTTGAGATTTCAGCTGAGTGTCCAAGCCAAGACCTCCAGCCTCTGTCCAGCCAGTGCCTTGTGTCCCTGCCCAAGTAGCTGACACCTACACACTTGGAGATTTGATTTACACACACACACACACACACACACACACACACACACACACACACACACACACACATACACACCTGGGAAAGGCTGGCACAGGTTTGCTATGGCCCCTTCTGCTCAGACTATAAGGTAGTTGCCACCACCACTA
Source organism: Protopterus annectens (assembly GCF_019279795.1). Classification (NCBI taxonomy): domain Eukaryota; kingdom Metazoa; phylum Chordata; order Ceratodontiformes; family Protopteridae; genus Protopterus; species Protopterus annectens. Next base: position 121,224,289 of record NC_056744.1, on the reverse strand, counting down.
GACACTCCTGCCAGCTACCTTAAGGCCCTTACAAGAGTACCAGATATACTGAGGAAATTAATATTAATACAAATGGTAGTTTCACCAAGAGAAAGGCTATAAGGAGTGGCCCACACTGTGTCACCAAATAAATATGCAAATACTCTCAAATCCTAAATAGCTCTACAAAGATCAGCCACAATGAAAGGTTTAAATATATTTAATGATAAATAAAAGAACAAGAAAATACTAAGTATATATTTACATTGACATCAGAGTTCAAAATCACAGGAAATATTTAAAGTGACATTGAAGGACAGACTCAGAAAAATAAAGAAAAACGATGGATAAACTAAGCTTCACTATATTCTTGACAGAATCTAAGAGAATTACTATTCCCTCTTTACTTGATAGAGCAAGGCAGATGATATAGTGAATGGTCCTTCGTTTTGTCAGGCCTGAGACAGAATAGAAGAATTCTCAGTCTCACTAAGATGCTTCTCAGAATAATATATAAAAGATTACTTCTGGGATAGCTTGCAGAATGACATAACTTCTGGTCATCTGACTTCTAGTTCCCATGCAAACCCCCCATTGCTGGAAGGATTTAGGACCTACCTGTAAAAATATACTTACAAGGGCTTTTGCTCATATCTGTAGGAGGTGCTGGAAATCATAAAACAATTTCATGCCTCCATGCTTCCAGAATAGTAATTAGTTCACCCCAAAGACAATACAGAAAGCTACTGGTACAGACTTTGTGTCTCTGGCTGCATTGAAACTTGTGGGATAGCATCTGTATGGCCTAGCCCAGAAAGTGATTTAATTTCAGATATAGTTTAAGTTTTGCTGGACTGAGGTTAACCTTCCAGTTTCCTCTATTAAAACATACACATTTAAACAGTTACAATGGTACATGTACATTTCTATTCTCTGCAGTACATTTCAGACGCAAGCACCTTAAAAGTACATTTTCAACACAAACATCTGTACAAATCAGTTTGATACACTTGTACATATTTGTAACACAAGCATCTTGTGTAAATCAGTTTGAAATTCACAAATGACTAGCTGTGCTGGCAGTACCTCCTATCATCACACTATTAATTAGATCATCAAAAAAAATTATTTAAATCATATTAATAAGATTATATGGGCCACAGTGATGCAGCGATTAGCATTGTCTCCTCACAGCAAGAGGTTCTCCCATTCGATTTTCAGCTGGAGCTCCTTCTGTGTGGATTCTGCATGTCCTCCCTGCGGTTGAGTGACCCAAAAGACATGCAGGTAGGTGAGTGCGTGAATGGGTATGCCTTCCTTGAAGGTTGGGCGTCGGGTTGGCAACTTGGTACCCTAAAAATCCACTGCCAGTCTTGAGCGGACCAGAGTTCCACTGTGGCGGCCCCTAACCGGGAAAAGCCAAAAGACATTACTTTATTGAGATTATATATAAAGTTAATAACGCATAAAATGCTAACCGATAAAAGACATTTTGGAAACTTTTCAAAACACTATGATTTAATTAATATTAGTAAATCTGTTCTAGAAAATAATGAATTAACAGATAATTTTTTAAAGAATAGTATAAAACATAAATTAACAAAGGAATAAATTATGAGATTGGATAAATCCATTTCTTTCAATGAATTGAAAGAACAAATCAAAAATATAAAAAATAACAAGGCCCCCGGGATTGGATGGTATAATCCCAGAAATATATAAAATAATTCCAGATAATATTTTAAAGATTTTATTAAATGCATTTGAAGAGATTAAAAACAAACTGAATACTCATTTGTCTTGGAAATTCTCCCTGATATCTCCTATTTTGAAACAAGGAAAAGATTCAAAGATATACTTTCCTTATCATTCCATCTCTCTTTTAAATGTTGATTATAAAATATTTATGTCAATATTATCAAAAAAATTACTAAATAACATGGTGCCAAATTTAATTGAGGATGATCAAGCATCATTAGACTTTTATCTTTGATATATGTTGCAAATAAAAGCAAGAAATCATATGTTTAGAATTAGATAAACATTTTGATTCTTTTAATTGGACACATTTATACAAAATTTTTAAAGAATATAAATTTTCTTTAGAATTTATAGAATTAGTAATGAACTTGTGTAATAATTCATTTTCTTTTGTTAAAATTGATTCCTATTTATCTAGTTTATTCCAAATTTTAAAGGGAACAAAACAAGGTTGCCCTTTATCTCCTCTTTTATTTCCATTGTCAGTTGAACCTTTTATGACTTCTATTAGAAATAACACAAACTTAAAGGGGATTTTCTTTAAAAGATACTTATTCAAAAATTCAGTTTGCAGATGATATTCTGTTGACAAGTGGTGTCACTGAATCTTCATTAGAGCATATTCTTGAGTCAATAAAGTACTTTGAAAAGATTTTCTGTTTAAATTTTAATCAAGAAAAAAATGCAAAATTTATTGATAAATAAAAAAATAAGTACCATTTAAAAATACATAGTGAATTTTTGATGGGAAAATAAACAACTTAAATACTTAGGAATCACTATAAAGTCTATGCGGAAAGATACTGTAAACTCAAACTACAAAACTTTAAATAATACAATATTAAAACTAACTGAATATTGGAGTATTTTTTTACTGTGGAAGACGGGCTTACATTGATAAAAATTATTATTTTACCATACATCTTATTTCACACACAATGATTGCTTTTATTGCCAAAATAAGAAGTCCTTTAAACAAATAAATTCAGTTTTACTTAAATTTGTATGGTATCCCCAAAAACCAACAATTGCTCTAGTTTGGCATACAAAACATTGGCAAGATAACAGGATTGGATTTGCTAATATTGAATTATATGTAAAATCAGCTCTTATTAATATATTGAGTCATTGGTTAAATGCTTCTTATACCTCAAACTGGAAATCTATACATGAAACAATTATTATATCGAATACTGAATAAGAGACTTTTGTTTGAATATTCAAACTTTTTCTACTTTTATTCTTTGTGTCAACCATATTCTAACTATTTTTAGGAAAGCGATGGATAGCAATTATTTGGTCAAACAGTTATTATTTTTGATGTTCCCTGTAGCATATACTGCTGTTACTTGGAATCTTTTAATTTAAATAAAATGATAAATCTTAAAATGATTTAAAATGTTATCAATTTATAGATAGAAATAAGGTACATATGGTTGATTATGGTTAAGTATACAAACTTTGGGGGGATTTATTAATAGTAAAATAAAAATTGTATTAAATATAAATACAAATTCCTTACCAAAAATATTAAAGTTTCTTTTCAGTATTAATAGTGTTGAGATTCAAAATAAATCTTATTTATCAATAATATATAAGATTTTAAGTGCTGATTTTTAGTTTCTGATTCATCTTATTTGGGATATTAAACAAAAGTTAATAATGAAATATTGTCAGAACATTATAAAAAATACATTTGAAATCTATAAATAATACTACAGTGCTGCTTTATTGGAAATTTTTCACGTGAAAGTATTTACATAGAAGTAACACCACATAAAATTGCTTTGATTTATGAAAAAGAAGATGTTAAATGGAGATGCATTCAGGTTTTAGATGCAAGTTGGGTGCACACGATTACTGAATGTAAGATAGCACAATTTTGGGCAGAATTTATAAACTTTGTCAAAGCATTGTGGAGAGATAACTGTAATATTACAAATTCATGCATTTTATTCAATGTACCAATTCCAGATGCTATTCCAAAATCACCTTTGGTCATTGTTGGCTATGACTAGGAATGTTAATACAATGAATTGGAAAAGTAAAAGTATTCTGTCTTTTAATGAATTTGTCTGCATTGCAAAAAATATGTGTAATAGGGAATTACAAACTTTATATAATAGAGCATCAAATATTACACAGAAACACATATCTTTGCAAAAACACAAATACTTTTAAGAAAGGTAGTAATGGTTTTGTTTAATTTTATTGTAAATTTTTGTTATGGGCTCTGAACATAGTTCTGTTTTTGTTTGTTGTTTTGTATTGTAAATCTTTTATCTCAAATTTCCATTAATGTGAAATCCAATAAAAACTTAAAAAAAAAAATAAAATACTTTACATCATATGATTTGGGTATGTCATTTTAGTTAACTTTCAGACTGCAGTGCCATGAGATATTGATTACAGTTAACATGTATAGTGTCTAAACCTGGTTAGTTTTCTCAGTTTTTTTTCCAAATTTATATGCAGGTGTTGAACTTAGTTTTTGTTAGAAGAATTACATCACCCTGAATTTCTCAGTTAGACCTGGGCACAATTACTTGTTCCACTGACCTCTCTTGATGTGTTTTTAAATATTTAGATTTAACTTCAGTAGATTCTTATGAGCTGTCGTGATTCAAGACCATTTTTGATATTTCAGTTTCTCAGATGGTAAGGATATTATTATTATTATTTCGGCTTTTCCCGGTTAGGGGTCGCCACAGCAGAACTCAGGTCTGCTAATGATTGGCAGTATATTTTTTACGGGTGCTGAGGCGCCAGCTCGACGCCCAAACTTCAACGAAGGCACGCCCATTCTACGCATGTCTTTCGAATGCCACTTGACCACAGGGAGGACATGCAGACTCCACACAGAAGGTGCTCCAGCCGAGAATCGAACAGGGGAACCTCTTGCTATGAGGCAACAATGCTAACGCTGCACCACCAGACCTCAGATGGTAAGGATATTGGTATCCTTTTTTCTGATTCTTTGAAGGATAGACTTAGTTTGGTTTTATACAGATGTCTCCTGATCTTTCCATAGATCTGAGAGTCTTCTCATTATATATAACATGACCATGGCCCAGTGGTCCTGGAGCTTCTCTTGTCACAGTAGCCTTTTGTTGCCCTTCTTGCCTATTTATTGATACCTAAATCTTCACTCTGTCATCCTTTTAAAATGAAGGGAAACGTTTGGCATGTTTGCTGTAATAATAATTCTATTGCTTGGCTTAATTTATCCTCAGTATCTGCGCAACAGATTTAGCAACAGTAATGTCATAGTGACTGGAAGTTGTGAGTCATATCTTACAACAGCATATTCCTATAAGCAACAGTGTCTTTTCATTTCCTGTTTTCTTCTTTGGATACTGTATTGTTTGAGTATTTCTGTTAACTTGGTCATTGATCTGTATGTGTCAAAGATCTAGTTGTCGATGTTTGAAATTCTATGTATTCATAGACTTCTTTAGTTTTTGATTCATAGACTGAACCATTATCTGACATTAAGGTGTTAGGTCTCTTATGTACTGCATATACACTCATAAACATTGATAACACTCCTACTTTTGTGGTATTTCCTAACTTACCACTTTGGGATAATTTGAACAGAAATCAGAACAGATCAGATGGTGGGATTCTTTGAAATGAATCTCGTCCAGCTTTGATCCATGAGGTATTATTCTCTTTTTGATGATTTTGGTTGTGGTATGTGCAGCTTACTACACTTACTTTGAACTAACTTTTTGATTTGTTCTTTTCTTCTTGAAAAACACATCATATAATGTTCTCTTTCTTTGTACTTTATTATTTCAGCTGGTACAATACCTTGATTTTGTCTCATCTGCATATCAGACTCTGTACAGCTGATTTAATCTCTGTAGGGATAACTAACTCTTATATATCCAATTATTATGTACAGCTGATATTGGATTTGGCCAGCCACTCATATCGATCTCTATGAGTAATTGTGATTCTCTGTCTTCTTTTATGCATTCTTAAACTTTTTGACTTTTGGGTAACTATGTTATGTCCCATAATCATTTCAACAGATGTTCACTTTTCTGTTTTAGGTAGGCTTGCTTAGTAGGTGCCTGATAAATTACCAAAGCTCATAATTATGCTCTTCAGAATAAGAAAGTTGTAAGTGTGAAATGAAAGAGTATATTCTGAGTCTGAAGTTGCATTAGATTGGACTAATCCCCCTCCTCAGAGGTGCAAAAATCTCAGTAGCAGGGGTGTGGGTGGCACAGCCATACATGTTGGAGTATAAAACCCACCTGCAAAAAGTCTTTCATTGCATTACAGTGACATTGAATATTCACTTCTTATTTTGTTGTAATTTTTATTTTTTTGAGTTTTGGGCCCACAGTTTCATGTCTTGCCCTTCTCATAGGGAACCCTACTCATCATATCTGTAATATGCATATGTTTATCTGTCTTGTATTTCATTGTTGAATCATGTTTCTAGACATTAAGCAGCGTTTTTTTCCAGTTGGAGGAACCTTGACTAAGACTTCTTATATCCAAATACGATGGCTAACATTTCTTTTTCATTTTGGGCATATCTGGTCTGTGTATTAGTAAACGTTGGTGGATTTGTATGCTGCAGGTCTTTACTCTTATATAAGCAAAGCTCTGGTTCCAAGCTGGCATGCATGTTCTTGTAACACAGATGGTTTAACAATGTCATAATGTTTTGTATTCAGTGCCACTGTCATTAGTTTCTTTAATGTTTTAGAAGTTGTCTTGTTCATGTGACCATTCCCATTCTGCTTCACATTCTAATAGTTTTTTAAAAAATATCACTTTTATGACCTTTGCTTAAGTGGTGTAGCATTCCCAGAAATCTCATTAGAGTTGCTTGTTCTCTGGCTTAGACACTTGCTGTACAGGTTTCATTTTCTCAGTATCTAGGGTTAGACGTTATGAGGTTAGAATATGACCCATGTTGGTAACACATATCTTACATTTCTTTCTATTCAGCTTTAGATTATAGTGCATTAATCTAGCAACTTTACTAATTCTTCTGTCATGTTCAGGGTTGACTTAACCCTATTTCAGTAAATAATCAACATTATTCATAACGCCATCCAGTACCTTCTACAGTCTGTACTGTGACTCCTTGGAACACTACTGACACTAATGAAATAGCCAAGATAGCCTGAGTAAATCTACTTTTTTTCCACTGTATGCTAAGTGTGTAAGATTTTGAGCTTTCCAGATCTTGCTTGATCTGCCAAAAAGCCTGATTCACATCCAGCACTGGAAAGTGCTTTGCAGTAGGTATAGTGAACACAACGTCTTAAACTTTTAGCAATAGATAATGTTCTCTTTTGATTATTTTGTTTAGATCTGGTGTCTGTACAGATTCTAAGTTTATACTGTTTCATTAAAGTGATTTCATTGATAATGCATTCACACCAGAACTTCCCATTCTTTTGAGCTCCCGCTCTAGTCTTTCTTTTAAAACGATTGGTATTCTTCTAGGCACTCGAACACTGGTGCTGTATCTTGATGTATCTTAAAATGTTACTCACTTGACAAGCAGCCTACAAATGAACAGCTTTGCATGTTTCTATAACATGCAATTAGCTGTACTTGTCACCATTTTTTTAGTTTCATTATTCTTTTCTACAATTTTATTGATAGTGTTTGCATCAAGCTGAACTGTCTGCTATTCTGTACAGCACACTGTTTTCTGCATATCTTAGAAAAATTCATGTGATCTGTCTGCATAGCATTCTGCATGGCTTCTGTGCAGGCATGGTATGTATTTGTTTTACCATGACACGTTTTTCACATGTTAAGTCACTCAACATATTTAGTTAATCCACAGTATGTCCCAAAGGAATATGCTAAAATAGAATCGTATATGTCTTATTCTTGTAGTCCTACATCAGTAATGTCTGACCTACAGCTTATACTTTTATGCCGTTAATATATCAGTGAAATGCAGTCTTTCAATCAGGCTTACAGTGACTTGGAATGTCAGTGTTTTAAACATAGAGTCTTTGAAAATATTGCACTCCACTATATTGTTTTGTTTAAATCTGACTTTTTTTTCCAATTGCAAAGATTTGTTCCAGTGCAGCAGTTGCCTTTAGCACAATAATGCTTTCTATCATGCTGTAACTAGGTTTGCTTTCCATATTTTCACAGTTCTAGCTAACACATCGGTTTCTTATTTGTTTTTGTCTGTGAAGCATTCTTCCTTTTTTGCTTTTACACATTCTTGCAAAACAATTTGTACTACCATACTTCTTATAAACCTGATTAAATGTATGAAATTTCTTCCTTTTGAACTTAAAACCATACCTAAAGAAATTACTGTTACCTTATGTCAAGTTTTAAAAGTCTTTACACAAGATGAGAGCGCTTGACTGCTTTTTGGATATAATAAACTGGTCTTTTTTGGGTTCCTGTGCCTCCATCTAATTTTTAAGAACAGCCTGGACACTTGTTATGGGACCAACTGCACTGGTATATTGGCAAGCTAGAAGGGCATTAATGCCTGTTCTTGAAATATTTGTATGCATGTATACCTACTGAATGAGATTTTACTTTTAGATGCACAGTGTTTCCTGACAATTCCTGGCAACGGGGTTGAGTAGCTCATGACCCTCTATGACATATTTTTATTACTGTTATTGAAAACTTTCACTCTGTCGTTCGTGCCAAGTTTTTTGTCCCCAGTTTTTATTTTTGCACTCCAACTCCTGTTACCTTTAATTGCATACTAGAAATTCCTCTCACTCTGCACATATCCGGTGCTGTATCTAATGTCAGACCTTATTCTCTCAACACTCTCTCTCATCCTGTCTGATCATTGAATCATGAAACTCAACCAAACAGAGATTTTTTTTTTATACTCAAGTCGCATAAACACTATTTTCTTTAGAACCTTCTTCAGTTCCCATTGTTCTTTGAATTTCCTCTAACAACTTCCAAGTTGTCCTCTTTCTCTACTTTAAGTCTAAAAGTGCTAAACACCTTTATGGCTTCCTCCTCTGTGACATGTAGGAATGTCTCACATAGTACTTTCTTTGGTTTCTCTGGAGTACTACTTTAATTGAAATAAGACTTGAAAGTCTGGATTCATACTTCCTACTGTTCTGATAAATTTCTTTATAAATAGTATGAGAGGCATTGGGGGTTAATTAGGTGTAAATATTGGTGCTTTAGTGGCTTTTCTACTGTGTAATGTGAAAAGTGACATTTTAGTGGTGAAATGTGAAAACAGTAGTTGAATTGGTGACTTTATGCTATTTTTGACATTAATTCCATAGTCATCTTACGATGGAAACTCTTTTGACCCTGTTAACTGCTCTCTTCTGACACCAGGTACTACTTAGCATGGCTAAGTAAAAAGACAGGTGGTGGCCATTAACTGATTTCTTTACTTCCCGTGACAAAGTATACAGGCATGGGCAGTATGACATGCATATACATTTGGCTTACTTCCATATGTTTAAAGCTACAGTACATACATCCTCCAGGAAGGTTATTCCATTGTAAAATGCTGGGTGTAACCCCGAGTACAGCTGTTCTGCTACAGCTTTAGCTGTGTTGTGGTGCAGATGTTAGTGATGTGATGCCACTGTACTGGGTTACACAGCAGGGGAGTACTTACCATGTCTAGGTTTGCTTTTTACAACTGACAACAGCATGTAAAAATGTCATGGTAACGGAAGTGGGTAGATGATGATTGGAGTTGAACAATAACTTGAGTTGTGATAGAGCTGCAGCAGCAGCATAATTTAAGTACAAATAAATGAAAAAATAATACAAACAGATTACAGAAGCTGTGACAAAAGTATTGCAAAATATTTGTGCTTGTGTGTAGCAGGGAGTGTCTGGCACTTGTGAACAAGCATCAAGAAAGATGCTTCCAGGAAATTGTGTGAGGTTTTTTTTTTATCTGTCCTGCATGACTTAGCCAATAACTGTACTTTCTCTGTTCCATCAGTTCTTTGTTCCTTCCAGGGGTGAGTCCCCCTGTGGCCCTTTCATTTTCATTCAGTGGGCCTTATCAGCCTATTTGTTTCTCTGGAAAGCCAGCAGTGTTTAAGAAGCAGTCCAGACAGTGGAACTGTGGGGGTCTCCACCCCATCCCACTTAACATCTATCCCATTGACAGCTTACAAGAAAACAGTGGATATTCTTCATGTTTCACTGTTGCAGTCATCACATTTGGGTTATCCCTGCCAGGGTAGCCCTCCGCCGGCCTGAATAGCAGAGACTTAGTATTTCTGCGTCAGTTGCTGTCACTTGAGGACTGACATTGGGTCGTCAGTGGTATAAAGGAAGGCAGCCGATGTCATTACATCAGTCTTTCTTGCCATGCAACTCAAAGCAGAAGCAGTTTGCACAAGTGCCGGTTGTCCGCTAACTGAATTTTCATTTCCGAATTGAAGTTGAAGTCTTGGAAAGCTAAGTACCCAATTGGGGATCCTTTTTTTTTTGCACTAACCAATGTCAGAAAAAGTTAATAATTGTCTCGGCTGTGAAAAGCAAATACTACATTGGGACTTCCACTCTTACTGCATCACTTGTCTAGGCCCAGACCATGATGTTCCTCATTGTCGCTTCTGTGCTTTGTTTAATGCCAGAACTATTCATCGTCGGGCCTTTATTGTAGCCAGATATTTCCATTTAAAGGCCTCAAATTCTGATATGGCTTTGGTAAGCCATCTGACAGCAGATCTTCTAAAAAAGCATAAAGATAAAGACAGAGACAGACCGCACAGGACCAAACCTTCTGACGACACTTCCGTTAAGCTGGTCATCAGTCCTCCGGAATGCAGTGAAGTGCTTTCACAGCCCCTGATGCCCGCTTCATTTAATTCACAGGCCACTACCGAGACCCTTTTGGAGTCCGGTATGCTGCAGAACTCTTCTTCGTCTAAGGATCCTGTGGTCATCTCTACCTTGGATGGGTCCGGAGCAACTGTGCAGGCACTGGCTTCCGAGGAAGTCCTTTGCAACACAGAATCCCAACATAAACTGACGTCTTCTTTCGCGACTACCATTTTTTCAAAAACAACTGAGTTCCTTAGGCCCAGGGGTCATACCACACCCAAGAAACCGACTACCCATTCTCAGGCACCTGCTCCCTTGGCTCAGTCTCAAATGCTTAAAATGGCAGAAGACGTTATCATGCTGATTAGGGGAAGCCAAGCCACCCCCTCAAAAAGGAAAAGAGATCTGTCTCCAGTAGTCTTGTCTGAACAAGAGTCAGATGAATCCGATGCATCTGACTATGAAGACATGCAGCCCCTCTCTACATATGAGGATTCTGATGCAGGGGAATCCATTCCTTCAGCCTCTCCCCCAGAGGATTTTTCCTTTGAGGAAACCCTGTACACCTTAAGGGAGCATTTTCAATGGGACTGTCAAGCCTATCCTCAGTCTAAAAAGAGAATCAGAGAGTTCCTGGATCTTCCACAACACAGACTCTTAGCCATTCCTCTAGTCCTGGATGTGGTGGATGATGTTTACCTTGAATCCAACTTGACTCCAGACGCCCTCCCTCCTGCTCCCGGAAATCCAGACATGTACTACAGAGTCCCTGACTCACACAAATATATTTTTAAAAATCCAACAGCTGACCCTGAGGTCATTTCTCAAGAGCCAAAAGGATTAAAGCAACCTCAGCTAAGAATCCCACCCCCTCAGATACGGATTCCCAAGCACTGGACAGATGGGGTAAAAAAATATACACCTCAGCAACTCTTGCTATTAGTCCACTAAATTGGCAGTTCCATATGCTTAAATATCAGCAACATACCTTGGAACTCCTTAAACAAAAAAATGTCCTCCTTTCCTGGATGGGCAGAATCTAAAGATTTACAAGACTTAATGCATTCTGCAAGTCAAGTAACTAAGCACACTTTGCACTGTGGTTTTGATGCCCTAGAAGCTTCTTGCAGGGCAGCAATCACTGGATCTGTCATTAGAAGACATGCATGGCTTAAGGAACAACCCCTGCCAGACCATGTCAAATCAAAATTGTTGGATGCACCCTTGCACAAAGATAACTTATTTGGCACTAAAGCAGAAGAGGTCTTAAAAAAGATAGAAGAAAAAGCTAAATCTATGCAGACAGTTAACGATTTCTTACAGGTCCAGCCCCCTGGGTTCAGCAGTCATTTTTCCTCCAAGCACTGGTCCTTTCCTGCTCCGAATAAACAATCCCAGCCTAGGCCCCATGGAAACAGACCCCCCCCCCCAGACATCAACAAGAAGGGTTGCAGAGATCTAAGTTGTGGACTATCTCCACTTCAAAACCAGGGAGCTCTAAACCACCCCCTTATAGTAAGAACTCACAATGACTCGCCTCCTCCCGACTTGGCCTCTGCCCACCGTCACATACCCCTAGGAAGAAAACTCTCCTTTTACTCAAGCACCTGGTCCACCATTACCAAGGACCAATGGGTTCTGAACATTGTGTCTCAGGGTTACAAATTCTCCTTCCACACCCTTCCAACCCCAAAAGGGTTCCCAGATCTACCACCAAATCACTGGGCAGAGGCTCAAAAGCAAATCCATTCCCTGCTCTCCTTGGGGGCAGTAGAGCATGTTCCTGCAGAGCAGAATGGCCAAGGCTTCTACTCCAGACTCTTTCTGGTGCCCAGAAAAGAGGGCACCTGGCACCCCATCCTCCATCTATCTATTCTAAACACCTTTGTGGTGATCCCAAAATTCAAAATGCTCACCCTCCAGCAGCTGCTACCCATGCTCTCCAAGGACACTTGGCTAGCCACCATGGACCTAAAAGAGGCCTACCTCCACATTCCTATCAGGGAGTCCTGCAGAAAATATCTCCACTTCAGGGCAGGATCTCAACAATTTCAGTTCTCTGCACTTCCCTTTGGCTTATCTACTGCTCCCAGAGTTTTCACAAAATGCTTGGCTCTGACCATTGCCTTTTGCAGACAAAGTAGTATCCAAATTTACCCCTACTTAGGCGACTGCCTTATTCAGGCAGACAGCCAAGAAAAGCTGCTCAAAGGCCTGACCTTTGTGAAGAACTTACCAACCTCCCCAGGGTACACAATCAACGAAAATAAATCCAAACTGGTACCCACCCAAAGGATAATCTTCCTGGGAGCAAGTCTGGACACAGCATCCCAGATGGCATGCCTTACACCAGAGAAACAAATTTTCCTGTCAGCTTATTTCTCTGAACTGGGCACCAGGCCCCAACTTTCTGCAAGGAAAATCCTGCAAGCCCTGGGGTTCATGGCCTCTTGCATACTCCTCATTCCATATGCCAGAGTGCATATGAGGAAACTTCAGTGGTACCTAAAGAGCCTTTGCTGTCAACACTCTCAAGATCTGGAAACTCTTCTACCTATTATTCCTTGCCTGAAGAAGGAATTTTGTTGGTGGGCAACATCCTCCTCCCACAACAAGGGACTACCCTTCTCACCACACACTGCCACCCAGACCCTCACCACAGATGCATCAGACTACGCTTGGGGTGCACACCTGGATGGCAGGTGCATACAGGGCCTATGAAGCCCACAGCAAATCCCCCTGCACATCAATCAAAAAGAGATTATGGCTGTGCAGCAGGCCTTGATAGCTTTCAAACCCCTTCTCTCTCCAGGGGTTCTCCTGAACAAAACAGACAACACCACTGTCATGTGGTACATCAAAAAGCAGGGAGGGACTCACACCTACCCGCTGTGCAGGCTGGCCATGACCCTTTGGCTCACAGCCTCTTCCATGCAACTACACCTGTTAGCACAATGCCTACCAGGCTCTCAAACCTCCCTGGCAGACCAATTAAGCAGAAAGCTTTTGGACCCACATGATTGGCAGCTCAACAGAAGTACCTTCTTCCTAATAACTCAGAAATGGGGAACCCCGGAGGTTGACCTCTTTGCCTCCCACACCAACCACCAACTCAGCAAACTGGGTCTATATCAGTTCAATAAAACAGCTCATCATCGAATACAACAACCTCGAACTTGTAACCATGAAATCTGAAAACATTGAAAGCTCAGAACAGCATTTTTTTTTCCCTGGGAAAGAATTCACTGTTCCGAGAAACACACACACAACACAAGCACACCAAAAAAAAAAACAGCAATCCACACACAAACTTAAAATCCTTCATCTAACCCTACACTAAAATGTACATACAGTACTATCTATCCACTATCCTTAACCCAAACCCTAACCATAAGGTCCGTCACTATCGCACACTCACCTCACCCGTGCCCTAACCCGAACTCACATACCCCGCCCTAACCCTAAAGTCTATCACTATCACACACTCACCTCACCCGCGCCCTAACCCTAACTCACATATCCCTCCCTAGCCCTAATGTCCACACAATCGCACACTTACCTGAACCCAACCCGTAACTTTCCACCACAGTGCTGAAAATAGCGAAGCCACAGAAACAGACAACCAAATTCTTTCCCATAGGAAAAAATTTGGTTATCTGCAGCTTTGCTATTTTCAGCGCTCACTGTTTTCAGGTCGATATTAAACCATTCAAAGTATTAACACTTCAATGATCTATTATAGACCCCAGCAAATTATGCATCAGGGAGCATCACTGCATGGCTTGGAAAGTAGATGCCCTGTCCTTCCCCTGGGTAAACCTCTTAGCCTGTGCCTTTCCTCCCCTACCTCTCGTCCCCAGGGTACTGCTCAAAATAAGGGAGGAAAAACCAAGGACCATTCTCATAGCTCCAGACTGGCTCAGACAGCACTGGTACCCCTTGCTGCAAAGTCTGTCCCTGCTACCTCCATGAAATCTTCCTCAGATTCCAAACTTCCTAACCCAGAGGGAAGGGGAATTCATGCATCCCCAATTGCAGACACTTAGTTTGGCAGCTTGGCTTATTCCCTAACCCTTGACCAATCTGCCATTCTCAGTAAACAGGTTCTGGATGTTATCCGAGAGGCCAGATGCCCTAGCACCAGAAAGTCTTATGCAGATAAATGGAAAAGGTTCTGCACCTGAATCCAGGCTAAGGGGATCAATACGGCACAGCCATCCATCCGTCTCATCCTGGATTACTTAGCTGACAGTGGGTTCTCATTCTCCTCTATGAAAATTCATGCTTCTGCTATTTCTGCTCACTTTCCCACTGAGCAGCCTCTTTTCTCACACCTTCTAATTAAACAGTTCCTCAGAGGGGCTAGCAACTTGAGGCCCCCCAGAAGGGCACCAACACCAGCTTGGGGACCTTAACTTTCTCTTAGAAAAGCTCACCCTGCCTCCTTTCGAACCAGCTTCATCTGCAGAGCTAAACTTTCTCTCCTGGAAGACAGCCCTCCTCCTGGCCATCACTTCAGCCAGAAGAGTCTCTGAGCTGCAAGCACTCATGGCTGTGAAACCCTTCATCATCTCCCATACAGACAGGGTATCCCTCAGAACTAATCCATCCTTCATGCCCAAGGTGGTGTCCAGTGTGGCTCTCAACCAGTCCATTCATTTGTCCACCATCTTTCCTAACCCCCAAAACAATGGGGAAAGAATTCTGTACTCTCTAGATGTGCACCTACTACTCGGATACTATCTGGACAGGACTAAACCTTTCAGAAAGTCTGATCATTTATTGGTTAACTTTGCATTAGGGGCAGAGGGCAAAGTCATCTCCAAGCAAACCATTTCCAAATGGATAGCACAGTGCATCCATTTCTGCTGCAAAAAGCATGGCTAGCCTCCCCCCAAGGGGGTCAGGACACACTCCACCAGAGCAGCCTCCACCTCTGCAGCTTTCCTCAAAGTGTCCCCACCAGGGACATACTGGAGGTTGCCATCTGGACATCTGTCAACACTTTTACCAAGCATTAACACCTGCCTCACTTCTCCAAATCCAGGGCAGGGTTTGCCTCTGCAGTCTTGCAGGGCATGCTAGCCAGCCCCTAGCTTCCTTGACTGCTTCCACCCATTTCCTCAGCTTTGGGAATCTACCCAAATGTGATGACAACAGTGAAACATGAAGTACATAGTACAGTTGTGTACACTTACCATAAATGTAGAAGTTCGAGTGTCTTCACTGTTGCAGTCCTCGTTTCCTTCCAGCCGCTTTTCTTTTTTCTTTTTGATACTTTTCTTCCCTGTTGTTCTCCTTTCCTTACAAGGGACATATTGGTATTTATTTTCCACTGGTGGGGTTCTTCCACCAGAACCTGGCCTCCTACTTTGGGGGCTATGACAGGTTAGGGCAAGATGTAATGGCGTCAGCTGCCTTCCTTTATACCACTGACGACCTGGCATCAGTCCTCAAGTGACAGCAACCGACACAGAAATACTAAGCCTCTGTTATTCAAGCTGACTGAGGGCTACCCTGGCAGGGATAACCCAAATGTGATGACTGCAACAGTGAATACACTCGAACATCTACATTTATGGTAAGTGTACACAAATGTACTTTGTCAGTTTGGGGAGTGACATATATTCCCACAAATATACACCTCTCTGACTCAAGGGTGCTCATATTGCTGAAGTAGCCCAAGCCTTTCTGGCCTCTAGCATGGCTTATTGCCCACACATTGCTAGACCTTGCTATTGTGCTAGGCCTTGCTACCTCAATCCGTGGAGGATACATGAGCTGGCACTGCCCATTCAAGCCCATTTCCACACTTATGGCCCTTCCAGTGCCCTTTCTGCCAGTCAAACATGGGTTGCCTGGGTCATAGTCAGGGCTTTACCAGTCTGTGCCATGGGGCCATACATGTAAAATGATTTTAAAAGTTAATGTGCAAGGCAGCATGGTCTTTGTGACGATTTGTGAGCTGCTAGGTATGCAGGAAAAAAGTAACTGAAAGAAGGATGTTGGATGTTCATCTCCTTTTTGTGTTACTAACATAATCCCTTTCCCCTGGATACTGTGACCATTTCTGAGACATAATCAATATGATGACCATGGACAAAATGCATGTGTGTAAATAACATGAGATTTAGATTTTGATTGTGAGAAGAGAGGACAAACAGGCCACAATATACACTCACTGGAGGCAAACTTAGAATGGGAATAGAGAGGGAGCTGCATTTTAATAGATTTTTTTTATTCAGACAGGCATATGTCCCTGTTCTCATTGTTGGTCTGGGACCATTGCATGGTTAAGTGATTTGCACACAGCCACATTGTTTTCAAGTAGAAATTGATGGAATCAAACCCAAGACTACAGAATCATTATCCACTCATAAGCCTTGACCTTGTTTGCTTAACTGACATACTTTAAAACACATAAAGGTTTAACATTTTATAGAAGCAAAATGACAATAGTTCTTAAATGAAGGGATAGGCTATAAACTAACGGGGAGTGGCAGTGGTTGGGAGCTACAGCAGTAAATCTAGGAAAACTGGCAACATTATCAAGCAACCTTATAGAATAAGGGATCCATGGTAGGGACGTTTAACATCTGCGATGGGAAGTACTCAGAAATGCATGCCAAATATTCAGTCTTATTGCAGTGAAAGTTGTGGAAGGCAAGCATATGATAGATTGAGGAAAATTGATGTACTTGATGGGATGTGTTTATCTACAGTTAGAATCTCTTTTTGATGCTGTTATTATACTCATGGCCTTTATATATGATGGTCGATTCAAATAAGCAAACTGCTACTTTAGCTTTTGAAATTAATGGAAAAAGCTTACACAGCAAGGGAGTACTTATCATGTATGTTCTAATAAGATGCATGTCCACTTTTGTTAGGGTCATTGAAGCATTACAGAGCCAGTTTGTTATGCGGAGTCAAATTATTTTCATTATTACTAATTGGATGGCTGAGATGAATGCAGATTAATTTATTTTCTGTCATTTAAGTATTATTTGGCCCTTCAGTTGTTGAGGCAGTTTTTTTCCAGCATTCTCTGGTTGATAATTGGTCTGCAGTTGGCATTACACGGCCACACGTAAGTACCTGCTAGGAATCTTACTCTCTTCACCTGCAAAGCATGACTGGCACTGTAGGAGCTAGGGTACAAAACAAACTAAGTCAATCTTGTTTGTAAAACCTCAGCCTTACTTAGAAACGCAGTTCTGAACTGTATATTTTTATAGTTGTTATTTATATGATCTGTGTAAAGTGACTACTTGTTTAACAGTGAGATGTTCAACGGCTGGGTAATGTTTCTTTTTGTCTCTATTTCAAGACCTATTATTTTAGGGGCGCAATGTCTGGTGCTGATAGTTTGGTTTCCTCATTAAGGCAGGCTATGAAAGTGACTTTTTTTTTTAAGAGTCACTTGCTTCATCCATTTTATATATTGTAATCTAGGTACCTTCCCTTTTGTTAATGTTGCTGTAATATATAGAGAATTACAACTAGAATATACTTAAAATGAGAATATGGCTTCCTTCATGCACATTTTGCTTTATTTTTTTGCCTATTTCATTGTTCTGTTTTAGGTGAATGCTTTGAAGTTTGCTGTACTGCTCTGAATTTTATATTTTTGGGTGGTTATGGATCAGTCTCACACTGTTGTTTCTATAGAAACATGAAAATATGGAGAAAAAAAGGACTTATTTCTCTTCGTCTGTCTGCTCTTTTTGTTCCCTTCTTTTGTCCTTTTTGGAATCCTTATCTTTTCTTGAGGAAAGATTGTATTCCTGTTGTATAAAATCACATCTTAGTGAAGTATTAATATATAGTGCATCAGCGTATTTTCTTTCAAGAAGCAGTTACTTTTGTCCTCACACTGTTGCATACTCATTTCTGCAGTATGGACATGAGGGTATCAGGTCTGTAGTTTCTTTGTGTAACATTCTTTTTCAGCCGACTGAGAAGAAATTAGCACATCTGTTGCCCTCTAGCTTTGTTATATCTACCATGCGTTTGGTGGAGTGTAGTTTTGTGAAACTATGCAGCTAGGTTAGCCAGGGCTGTATCACCGCGTCTTCTGTATTGCTCTTAAGGTAGCCTACACTGATGAAGTCATTGCTGGTATTTTGTTTAATCTCTCCAGACAGCTGTATATAAAAGCCACTAACGCCCCTTTCTTCTTCGGTAGTGCTGTATTATGACACACCCAGGAGACAGTTGACGACATGATCTTCATTCTGATTGGCTCTGTTCTCTCTGGATGTTCATGTTTACCTCAGTGAGTGTGTCTTTCTGTGATAAATTATTCTTAGCTGACAATCTCTGTGACACTGATGTTTCTTGTCTTTCCGTGTGGCTCTTCTGTTCTTCTTCTCATTGATCCTCAAACACTATCTCAGGCAAGGAATCTTCACCCTTTACTACTATAGGTCATTCATTCATTTTTTCCAACAGCCATCTTAGTCTGCCATTGTAAAGTCAGTGTATCATTCCTAATGCCTGTATACCATTCAGAAAACATACCTTCAACAGAGCTGGCACAGCAGGAACATGTACCACAGAACCTTTCTTAGTCTTTGAAACTGATTATACCAGTATGATCCGTGTTTTACCAGAGTTTCCCTTCAACAAAGGCAATGACAGCCTGTATGCCTTGTCAGTGCTTGAAGTTCAGTTTACAAATGTAGTCCTCAGTGCTTTCTTGAATTTTATAATACCCAAGCAATCTAAACCATTTCCTATTTCGGCTCACCATTAACAGGCCCCGTCTTTCCCTCTTTGTCCTTCAAGCTCTCCAGCTGGTGCCCCATTTAAAATATATGTTCAGACACCTACAGGTTTTATCCAAAACATCAGCCTGCTCCATCACCAAACTACCATGCTGTCCTCACATGACTCCAGTTGGCATAACACTGCTCATCTGGCTGATCAAAAGCCAGAAATCATGCATTGTTCTCTCCAGGACCATGCTAAAATCCCTCAGTGACAAACTGTTTGGGCACTTTAGTTTGTTCTGCACCATTAGAAGGCTGATGGTCATATTTCTCCTTAATATCCATCTTCTCCAACATAACAACTTTATCTTCAACTTTCTTCTGTTCTATCCCCGTTACCATAATAATGACACTTTAAGACTACAATATCCTCAATTTCAAGTTAAACTCATAGCTTTAGCTGGCACTTTTTTGTTGAAATTAGAGACTTGCAACACAGAGCAAGTGTGGAAACAACCATATAGTAATGTAACATTTTCTTATTTAATGGTCTGATTAGCACAGTAATTACTTGGATTTTCAGATTTGTGCAAGTTCTACTACAAAAGTACAAATCCGAAGCGCTTGAAGACCACTGTCTCAAAGCCAGGGACTCAAGTGTCTTGTAGCTCGTACAGATTGCCACTCGCACTCAAACCTGAGTATGAGCTCAAGCAAGCCACCAGCACGTTGTACATGCACTCATTATTCATATCTGAGTGAGTTAAGTGCAGCAGTCTTGGGAGGGAGTGGGAGGATATTTTAGGGTTAGGGAGCAAGAAGGGAGTTTTGGGGTTAGGAAGTGATATATTAATTTAGGTTTTGGAAAGGGGTCAGATTTTAGAGTTAGAGTTAGGGAACTATTGTGGAATTTAGCTGTAGGGAGGGAAGTCAGTTTTAGGTTTAGGAAACAAGGAATCTGGTGGGAGTCTGAGTTAAAGTTTAATTGGTCAGTATTTGGAAGGCTAAATAGTTAAGTAAGACTGAATTTGTGGGAGTTAAGAGCACTTGCATTTTCGAGCAAATGGCAACGAACAAATGTGTTGCAAGCTGGTGGCATGCAAGCACTTTTAGTAGACCCCATTTAAACCTCACAGTCTGTTTGTATCACTTTCATTTGTAACTGCCATTTTGAAACGCTGCATATAATATGCTTACTAAATGCTGCATAATTAACAGCTGATTAAACTTTAAAAATGGCACAATACACTTAAAATGTAATGTTCACTTTTTAAAGTACAAAGTTAGTTTTTTAATTTTGTTTTTAATACAAGGCCCTGCACTGCATATATTATTCAAACCCTTTCAAACTTTACACATAATGCTAAGGCACAGGGTTATTGTGCATCATTCCCATAGGCGTCTTTTATTTAGCAGGTGTTTTATAAGTATCACCACCTTCTGCAATGCCATTAAGCAGTTTTATGCATGTAAATGTTGCACCATGCTTTTCCTTTCTGTTTACAAGATGTAAAGCTAAACATAAAAGGTGATAAGTTTACAGATCTCTCTTGTGTATTCTAGTTTTGGAACTACCATAGTTTTACTGACATTCACAGTTGGCAGTGACACTGTGCAGCATAGATCAAACATTTAGTACTGCCAGTGATAGAAAATAAACTTATGTATAGCATTTTTGTAGACAGTATGGATGAGTAAACTCAGGGAAGTGCATTATTTAAATCTGGACATTATAAACAATGTCCACTTGCATTGTCACCATTTATGTTCTGTCCCTTCCCTTAAAATCCGGTAAGTTACTAGAAGAACTTGCATCCTTAGTAGCCACATTATGTGCCTGTCTAAATGCAAAATGAGTTGGTAACTGGTTTAGGCTAGTGTCTTTCAATAAAACAGATACAGAAAACCAACATTTAAATATCAAGTCTAAACCTGTGGTGTCACATTTAAGTTTTATTTGACTGTTAATTAAGTACTTCATTCAGAGCAGTTTGGGGGGAACCCCTTCAAGAGTCAATGCTGCTTAGTGTAATTTTATGTAAGCTCACATTTGCTGTTAAGTCATGTAAGTCGTTTATGCTTTACTTGTCATATTCAATCATATACATTTTTATCTGATTTCATTTAATTTTTTTGTATAAATATTACGTTTACATTTTAGAAATGTCGTTTAGTATAGTTATCCTCTGTATTTACCATTGCTTATCTCTAACTTTGGCCTGGGCTGTGCATGAAAAGGATCTTCATAGCACCATACTTACTTGACTTGCAAATAAATAAAATAAGTAAATTCTCTCTTTCAAACATTATTGCACCTTGAAGTTTCCCCAAACCACATTATTAAGGTACATAATCATTTTAATAGTTGTCTTCTATAACTTTATTTTTCTGTAAAGCTACAAGCTCAGACCTGTGCATGCTTATTTATTTATTTATTTTTATTGAGGTTAAATGCACTAGTTTGAGCCTGTATTGAATGTTCCCTTACCCCTGCTATTAAGATCTGATATTGAGCCATTAAACTGGATACACAGTAACCCCTTATATAACTGCTTTTAGTATTATGTATCTAGTTTCATTACTGATGTACTATATTTGACATATAGCTCAGTGTTTTCATATGTTGCTTATTAATATGTCATTTGACTTCAACTTTTTTGTGATTAATATTTCACTTGACATTCTTTCTTACTCTGTATATTTTTTTACTCATTGTGATCTTTAGTAACAGAGGTATAGTGTTGCTTTCTTCATTCAATAATTCTATCCCCATTTATCTGTTTAGTCCTTGGAAGGGTCATAGGGGAGCTGGAGCTTATCTGGGTTACTATTATGTGGTTGAGGCTTGGAAGCTCGAAAACCAAAAACACTGAAACGCACTTCTAAAACATGGAATACAGACTATATACCATGTCAACTTCAACTTTGAATCTCAAAACACCCTACCGCTCCAGATCCAGGAACAACTGCTAAAATGGGTCTGAAAAAGGGGCAAAATTGGGCTTTGATAGTACTGGTGTTCAGTTCTGACATCTTCAGTTCAAGTTTCAAAGCCTCAACCACATAATTGTAACCGCTTGTCCTGATACTTAGAGGGTGCACAGCAGAAAGAAGGTAATCCTGGAGGGGAAGTATCTCACCTTACAACATGCACAAAGCCTCACTCACACCTAGTTAACACACCTGTGGGCAATGCAGAGCATCACTGGTTCATCAATGGCACATTTTTGAGATGTTGCAGGAAACCAGAGCACCTAGCAAAAACACATGCAGATGCAGGGAGGGTATATAGACTCCACAAAAATGCACACCATCTGAGAAGCAAACATCTGAACAAAGTGCTGAGAACAACAGCATTGACCGCTGTGCCATTGTGCCATCCATGTTATTTTATGATTATAAATAATTTGGAAGCTTTTCTTCCATGTCTGCTCTACAAATGGACTTTGTCTAGCAACACATATCTGGCTAACACAATATCAGAAAATAAATATGTGCATCAGCATGTGTATTCAATGTTTTACAACTGTTTGGCAAGTAGTGATGAAGGTGTCCTTGTTTTACAACTATTTGGCAAATACAGCTGAAGATGTCCATGTTTTACATCTGTTTTGCAAGTACTGATGAAGGTGTCCATGTTTTACAACTGTTTGGCAAGTACTGATGAAGGTGTCCATGTTTTACAACTGTTTGACAAGTACTGATGAAGGTAGTGCAACTAAAATGCTTTTATGATTTGTGTGTTTTAAAATTTTATTTATTGAGTTCAGTTTATAGTACTATTTCTTCTAGATATGATTTCATTTTTGGCTGTCAGCTGAACTGCTATATAATTTTGTTGTTTTTCGGAGTTTTTGTTTCTGTGATTAGGGAGTTGTCTTTAAATTAGGAATGCTAGAACCCTTTGTTTTCCATGTATCACTTTTTTATTTTAAATACAAAAAGTTGAGACTTATAAATGGATTTTTTAAGTTGCTTTATTGTTGGGACTGTTTTTGTAACAGTACAAAATGAGGAGTGCGTTTATGGTTTAGAAGACTATACGTATAACAAAGTAAATATAAATACCAGAATTCAGGAACCTGTTACATGCTCAAAGGCCTCCCTGAGTGGTCAGGAACCTATTACATGCTTGAAGGCCTTCCTGATTGGTCAGAAAACTGTTACATGCTCGAAGGCCTCCCTGAGTGGTCAGGAACCTGTTACATGCTTGATGGCCTTCCCGGGTGGTTCAATACGGCTTCCAAAATGATGCAGTGAGACTTATTGGATAATTTTTAGGGTTCTTGGAAGGTCATTGAATAGTCCAAGTTTTGACCAGCAGGGTAGACATAATATATGACAAATCAGAATATTTTATATCCCTTAAGAAATTAATAGATATTTTTAGTAAAATGTTTAGCCTTTTGATTACTTCAGTAAATAACAGGGCTATTGCAAAACAGGGTCTTCAAAAGGGTGCAAAAGGAAATGAAAAGGAAGGTGGAAAATAAAGAATGGACTTGAATGTGAAATGCAAGTTAAAGGTAGGTAGGTTAAAGGTAGCAGGAGGACAGGGGAAAAGGGATTTATGGTGTTATTGGGCTTAAGGAAGACTTCTGGTATAATCTTCCTCTGTATTATTGTAAGACATTGTTCTTCTATTCACTCAACAATGAAAGTGGGTTTTATTAAAATGTACTGTAATGTACTTGTGGCTGCTATTTAAATTTCACAGATCAACCAGTACTCTGCTGATTGTTGTATAGGGAGTGCATGTTAGAGGTTAAATTCTTAGAAAGGTTAAGTAAAAATTGCTGTTGGATTAAAAAAAAGCGCTCAGGATTGTTTTATGTAAGCCAAATTCTTCTCCATGGCATCAAGGGAAATGTTCTTTACTGTTTGGGCTGACCTTTCAGAAAATGAGAGTTCATACAAGTTGCGTTTTTTTTTTTTTGCGCTAAAATTTTTGTTTGTCAGTATTATTGTTCTGTTTATTGCCCTTTAAAGCAAGTAAGGGACTGAGAAAGATGGATCAGTTCTTAGTCTGGATAGGCTATTAACTTTGGAATCCTGGCTGTCTGATATCTTGCCAGGAGAGCTTTAGATTGGGATAAGAGTCTCACTACAATGGGCTCGTCATCTATTGTTTTAGTATTTGACACCAAGAAATTGGGTCACCACATACTTAGGAAGATTGTTGTGTCAGTTGATTCACTATGTAAATACACAAGCACCTGTGAAGTCATGGAGACTGATCTCAGTACAGTTTGTGTCATGATGTTTTGTTTCACCTTTATCTTTATATCTTAATGAGAGCACTGATGTTTCCTCTAGATTTCTTGTCCGTTATTATTTTGATATGTTATTTATGGTCAACACTTGTGTTTTAGTTTTAATGGTAGTATTGCTTTTTATCTCTTGTAAAAGACTCAGTTAAATGCATTATATGTAAAGAATAGGCTGGATAGTCTGAGTAAGCTAACAGATCAAGGTCAGGAATCTACCTGTATAATATTTTGCAAGAGGTAATGAAATAAAGCTTCCAAGCAATGAGCTCAAATCCTTGTTGTCAACAGATGCATGTAGATCAGAAAGATGAAGTATAAAAGAAAAAGATAATATGAAAACTTTACAGTTAACAAGGAACAATGATCATCTGTTGCTCAGTCTAGCTGTAAAATACCATTGTAATCGAGTAGCATACTGTCAGTTAAAGATCAAATCGGCAAAGCATATTAAGTCGAGAGTCAAAGAAAGGTGAAGCTGTTGATATTTACAACAAAGTTTGATGATATTGCAGTGGTTCTGAGTAAGGGGTGTGGGAGGCTTTGCCCACATGTGCAGTCAGTCTTTGATGGACTAAATCATGATAATAATATGTTATGCAGATAATGTATTAGACTAAGCTGCAGGCTAGTCAGTAAGCTCTCTCTTCCATACCATCATCTTCAGAACTTGTGTATTACCCATTCATCGACACTCTAACTTACAGTAGGGCAAGAACACGGATTTATTTTTCTTTGTTCTTTCTTTTATTTCTCTGTCTAATTCCTTCTTTCTCCTTCTTGATTTTCATTGTGCTCAGGGGTACAAAACCTAATGATATTCCTACATTGTCAGATGACTATATTCCAGTCAACCATAATATAAAATTACCTGTCATTGTCAATTTCATGCCATCAGGTAGGAAACAAATATTAAGCAACAGTATCTAGATAATAACAGAAAATGTTAGTTATTAGAAATGATTGATCTTCAGAACAACAGTACCTTTAATTATTCTATATAATTGAAAGAACTAGTTAAATGTTAACATTTTATTTCATTCTAACTATAATGTTTTGTAAAGATTTTTTTTTTTGTCATGGGACTATTAAATTAATTGCCAGATAAAAACTACTGATGGAAATGACAGAAATCACTTTGAGGAAAAACTTGTATGAAGGTATAATCGCTAATTACTAGTCATATCACTTGTCTAATTTTTTTGTAAAATGGTAGTATACTCCAGTGTCAACAATGGGGAGTAAGGCCTTTGAGATGTAACATCAAATATTAACATGTGCGTAGCTTGGCATAGTACACAACCATCTGCTAGGCTTAACAGTAGGACTTGTGATACATTTTCTTAAGTCTTTGTTTCCTAGAGCCTGTTCTGGCCAGAGATAGCTGAAGATTAAAGTTATGACAAAGCTCATAATAAGCCCTTATTTTTATTGATTGCTTTTAATATAAACATATTCAAAATTACAAATTTAATCACTGGTTTTATTTCCAACGGCACACATTTCTTTCAAAATCCTTGCCATTGGTTAGATAGAGTACTTTATGCACTTTAGAATATTCATCTTCCCTTACTTCCATTTCTTTGAATTTCTAAGCATTAATCAGAAGATCTCTTACTATTAAAAAACCTACTAATACACCTCTTCAAATGGTCGATGTTCAATATCTACTAAATGCATAAATATTTTTATACTGTAAAAGTTTCTTTTAATTCATATGAATGTAATCTAATTAGCAAATGTATGTATAATTGTTAATGTAGATTACTTAATGTCTGTTCATGCAATTACAGAATGTCTGAGTAAAAATAGTTGTAATATGTTGGCGCTTTTCTCCCCAGGCCTCCCTGAAAAGGTTTTTTTTGGCTAAATCCATTTGCACAAACCAGGTAAACAAAAGCAAAATAAAATAAAAATAAAAAAGTACTAGTAATGATTTAAAGGAGTACAACAGGTTTCTCTAATGTATTCCTCAACTTCACGGCCCTTTTCCTCCCTATTTACATTGTCCTCTGCAAAGCAACAACAATAAAGCATTTACAATTTTTATAATTCCCCTTACTTCTGTAACAGAAGCCTACCTTCTCATACTGTGATGGTTTCACTTACAAAATGATTCTCTCGTTTGAATAAAGCTTGCTGGAGTCGCCCAATTACTGACATTATCAAGGCCAGGCAGTGCAAGTACTTTTTTTTTTTTTTTTAATCAGTTCCCTCCCCCAAAGTGACATCACCACAGCCGTCATCTGATTCTAACTAAAATAATAAGACCCACCCATTCTGTGATGTCATGGCTCCCTTGTCCTTCCCCCAGCCTGAGTGCTGTTCATTTTATTCAGTAGTAGTGTAGTAACACCAATGTTTGGAAACACAGAAATTTGGTATGCATACTTGTACATTCTGCATGGCAAATGATGCTTGGGTGGTGTATCGCTTGCATACTTCTCTGTTGTATTTGCACCAGATACTGCTAGTGTGCAGTGCGGGAATAGAAAGATTAAAACATTACCCTGGTATCAGAGGTGGCAGTGCAACATATTCATAGTGGCTTAACATGAGAGTAGCTCTAAGCAAGCACCATGTGAAACCTGAACAAGCACCTAGAATTATTCAGTGCAGCTTCCACACCTTAAGTCTGAAAATGAATTCACATGCTCACGTGAACAGGAGTAGCTGCATATTGATGGCTAAAGGTGAATGGGCATGTCGGGTGGTTACTACAATGCAAAACTGGTATGTAATGGTGGAGATATTTGGAAGGCATGAGCAAACACACCAGTATATTAAAGCCATAGCACCAATTGAACTGGAGGCTGGCAAATAGATTCAGTAAGGGATTTTGTCCATGCAGAAATATTTCAACAGTGATTCTTTGCAGTGGCATCCATTATCTGATTCAAGCTAAGTTAACCTTGATGTCCTTTATTTAAAAAAAATCAATAAAAAAATTACTTTGTTATAAGTGACTTCTGGACACAAGAAAAAGGAAGTGGAAAATAAAGCAATGTGGTTTGTATGTACAAAGACAAATCCATGGACACTGCAAAAGGTTTTTTTTTTTTTGCAAACCAACCAGTGGAGTAAAAACATATGAAGGCAAACACTGCATACCAACACACTTTGCACATGTAAATCTCAATTTTTAACAAGGTGGAAGCATGAACTGATACCTTAACACTTAAATTAATAAAGATCTAAACTGGTTAATAGTATAGATGTTTTATTCTTTAGCTCCTTGGTGCAAGACCTTACTGGATGTGATTGCAGTCAAGTAAGGCCATGGCTATAGTGCAGCAAAAAATGTCCCCTCTAACAAAGGAAATGCTAGAGCAAAGATTAAATTACATGAGTCAAGCACCCTGCTGAGATCTGCCAAACAATGGAATTACCAGGTCAAATTATCCTCGGGACTTTGACAGCTAGGGAAGCTAAATGTTATGGGGGAGAGGATAAGTAAATGGACTGGAATTCATTGTCTCACAAATTAGTGCCATTTAAACTAAATTAGAAAAAAGGCAGCAGTAAACAGCACTTTGAGTGTGTTCTGTGGCATTTGCACTGTTTCTGTTTTAAGTAGTCATCCAGCAGCAGGGAATGTTACTTACACTGTTCTATTTTACTCAGTACTTTGTACGCATGCAACATCTATGAAATGACAGGAACTTTAGGCAAACGGAGGCCTGCATGATGTAATATTTTTGAGCCAAACAATGATTTCTGGGATACTGGATGGCAACCTGATTTATCCAAACCACGTCAATATGCCAGCCTCCAGGTGGTCAGAGTCTGGAATTACATATAAAAATATTTAAAATCCTGTAAATAATCCCAGAGTGCTGTTAAAGTGTAGGAAACATCATGCCATTATGTTTTAAACATGTTTTTTGAGTCTGTGGGTGTGGTACTCCTTTAAGTAGACACCAGTTACATTGCAATATCTGATGTTTTTTAGATGTAGAGATTTTTCTAATTTAAATAGTGTCATCTGATTCTCTGGCTTTTTCAGAGTTCTCTTTCCCATAATTCATTTCTACGTTTTGCATGCTTTGAAAATGTAATATAAATGTATTGATGATTACATGTTTTACTGTAGCATTTGCAATTAAAGGAAGAAGAGCATCTTTACCTTTTATCTGCTTTGCTTTGCTGAAAAGCTTTACTCTTTACTGAGTATGTAAATAAATTTACCTATAAAAAGAAGAGCATTTGTCAGGTAATCAGTAAAGAGGTTTTTTTGCTTTGGTTTTATGGCCAAGGTGCCCATAGGTACTCATGTATCAGCCAGGTAGACATATAATGAAACATTTATAATAATAAGATACACTGCTTGCATGCATTTGCTTCCTACTTACATACTTGCTTACTCTGAATAAGTTACTCGACTAGATCAAAGTTCCTGGTTTCTTCATGAAAACAGGAACTTTTGTGCCTTTGGTATTCTTGTTATGAAAAACAAGTCTCACCACTCCACCAAACTACTAAAGGATTCCTTTACTTATATGACTAGTTAAGGTTTTTGAATGTAATGTTTTCAAGACTAAAATAAGTACACTTTTAATATCCGTCAATCAAATGTTCAAGAGCATGTTATATATGAAAATCCAAATAAAAATTTATATCTGTAAAAAACTGTAAATAAATGCATATAAGTATATATATTTATTTATATATAAATGCATACAAGTGTGTGTGTGTGTGTATATATATATATATATATATATATATACACACACACACACACACACACACACATACATACATAGTTGCAGTTATATATGTAATATATTCCTGATCTCCCAGTGTTCCTTTTTCTTTTAAAGAGGAAATTTCTCTTCTCTTGGCAAGCATTCATCTGATTGTTATATAATGTGAGCAGCTAATTTACCTCTAAACTATGAAAACACTGGAATGGTGACAGAAAACATGTCTAAGGTCTTTGTATGTCATTAGCAGTCTGTTATTGTTTATCTATTTTCCCTATGTCCTTTGCTAATTCTCTTAGTTGCCATTTTAAAGGTTTAGGCCTCATATATTCCTGAACTGGTATCCTAGTCTGAGTTTGAGTGAGTGAAAGGTGAAAGGAAGACACTGTCCTGTATTACATTTGTCTGTTCTGTTTCGCATGGGAGTACCTGCTACCACTTGTTGAAATGTTCTACAGTTGTATAACCATCAGTTCCACACGGATCCTGTTTTCTTTCCCAGTGTTGAGTACAGCATTTGAAAGATGCTGCTGTTTATGTAATAAATAAGTAAATATGTATGTGTTGTTTTCTTTATTTCTTTATTTTTTTAATTAGTTTTACCCTCTCTCTCTTTCATTTGTGGTTGTCTCTCTCTTAATCACAGTACTTCCTATGCAAATCTCTGTACATTTTCCCAGCATGGAAAGATCTTTCTACAACATTACAATATGTATAGAAAAGACTTTTACTCGCTGTATCTCCTCCTGAAATTCATATCTATCCTGTAACCTTATTATGGCACAATATGCTTGAGATTAAAAGGCTGTTTTCAGCACCTGATACATGTTTTGTTCTAAATTCATCTGTTGTGGTGGAATAAACTCACCTTTTAAAGTCGTAATGTAATTCTTGCATGCATCCATGTTTATGTGTGCTTGCTTGCGCGCGCGCGCGCGTGTGTGTGTGTGTGTGTTCATGCTTGCATCAATGTGTATGCTTGTTTTTGTGTGCAAATGCATATTTGTTCATGTATGTATCTGTGTTGTGTGTCATACCTGTGTACGTGTGTGTGTGTGTGTGTGTGTGTGTGTGTGTGCGCGCGCATGCACACAATTACATGTGTGTGAATGTCAAGGTTTATGTGCAAGTGAATTTGTCAGTTTCTGGGTGTACATGTTTCTGTATGTGATGGTTGGAGGGTGATGATATAAATAGCAATGCAGAATAACAGGATTTAAGGGCTGTTACACTTGATAAAACAGAATGTATTTTGTTGTGCACCATGCATTAAGGTATCATTAAAGCTAGTAAGCAAAAAGCACTATTCATTCTGGCATTTTTGTCTTAAGTAAAAGCCCTGGGAGCCTGAACATTCCCCTTTATCATGCTCATTCATATTTTAGAGAGTGATACAGCATGATTCCTTAATTAAAAATGTTTATACTTGTATATTTATGAATAATTCACAAGCTGACAAACAACAGATGTCAGAAAATCTGAAGTGAACATTTTCTGGAATTAATTATGTTTTGGAAAAGTAGAATTATTGATGGCACAGAAAATAAGTGGTAAATTAGAATTATAAGTAAAGAACAGACTCTTAGAGGTTTCATGCTATGTGAAATGATTAAGCTTGGATTAGTTTGATTCTGCCAGCCTCCAGTTGCTTGCTGTTTGACTTTGAACAAGTTGTTTAACCAGACAGTGTTAGGATGAGTCTGAAAAACGTTCTGTGGAGATTAGTGCTCTACCCCAGTGTTTCAACCATGGGTCTGCGGACTGGGTCCGGTCCAGGAGACATTTACTGCCTGCCTGCCTGCAGAGCCGTATCCAGCACTAGGCGAACAAGGCAGTCGCCTAGGGCCCACTGGCTATGAGGGGGCCTGCTACATTGGGGACTGTCATATTTACTTTTAACATAAAAAAACTACATATTTTGTTCTTCTTTAAGAACGCCTTTTGCGTCCAGCTGCAGCGTGTGTCATTATCGCACAAACCTGTTCCTTTCTGCAGTCTGCATGCGGAATTTAAATACAAAAGGAAATGCCTCCAGCTGGGATGATCCTTTTCTGTAGGTGTGTGCGCTGCTTCAATGGACTGACAAGGGACGTTCCTTGAGCTGCTTCTGCAGGTGTGTGCTGCAGGCAACAAACACAGACATGTAAGGTGTGTGTGTGTTCCTCATAAAGTTTGTGATTTTCTGTAGTTTTGTGGCAAATCATTGAGGACTGAATTCACTAAACAATGACAGGCATTTGTGTTTCAGACTTCATACCCTTCAGAAAATGCATGGTAACACAAACATTTTATACTAGCAATTTTCTAAGTTTATGACAGCAATATTTAAAATATATCCCTATTGTTCAGGCTTTCTCCCGATGTATTGTGCTAAGAAGTGTTTGTGTGTGTGTGTGTGTGTGTGTGTGTGTGTGTGTGTGTGTGTGTGTGTGTGTGTGTGTATGTGAATTTCCTTGAGAAATGCACTTGAAAATCAGTTGTTTGGCAGCTTGGTGGCTGAAGTAGACAGTATTGTTCCAAGGTCAATAGTGTAGGATGGCAATGATTTATCAGCATTTCTCACTTAGGTTACTTTATTTCTGTGGTCACACTATGTATCTATATCTTTCTCAATTGGTGAGATTACTATGTTGGCATACAACGCTCAAACAGCGATTGTGTTAATTGGTTTATAAATAATGTTTTTTTATTTCTGCCTAAGCAGTCCCCAAAATAATTCTCCTATTTTCACTGGTCCCCAAGTGGAAAAAGATTGAAAATCACTGCTCTACCCCATTTAACAAGTACAAAAATAATGAATGAATATTTTTCATTCTGCATTTTCCACTGTTAAGCCTTCAGTTTGTGCTGAATATTATTATATTGCAGCAAAACATGACTTGTAACACATATGTAAGGGGTATATTTATATAATTCATTTACATACATACATTCTAATGAACGTAAATGTGACTTTATGTCATATGAAAGAGCATATTCAGAATGCATGTTTTGTTTTTAAAGCTTGACGTGGGTAAGCAGTTTCTTGCGTAAATCACTTTCTGGAAGTTGTGGAGAATGAAGGAGTGCTTAGCAGGACATGGAGCAACAGGAAAAGGAGAGGGCATTAAGGAAATGTTAGAGAAATGTTAAGAGATCAAGCAGAATCCCAAAATGAATTATTTTCTTTGGCATTAATATGGGAATGTATCTGTAGGGTGTCTGCATGGAGACATTTTCTGTTAACAGACTAATTCAGATGGACAAAAAGAAGAGTGACCGCAGAATGAGAAGACCAGTAAACTTCGGGGAAATGAAATACAGATTCTAGTTGATCTATGATTTGTTGTACTGATGTAGGTTCAATGAACTAATTTTTATTTTGGGCCAAAAAAAACAACCTTTCTTTCTCATGACTCTCAAAAACCATAGGCAAAGACAATTTGCTTTCCTGACTAGAACATGGCCTCCATCTAACATAGAGTCGTCACCTTTTCAGATGCACAAAGTGGGACAGTTTTTGAGGAAATGTGTGATTTTGCTGGACAGCCATACCCACAACCACGAAAAAGGACTCAGTTTAAGTGTTTTTTCCAAAATAACTGCGTATTCACATAGCATTTGTGTTGCTGATGCTGTTTTGTATTATATTTAGTTGTTTCAGACACAGAATAATTGATCTGGTGTCATTTTCATTCATTCCTCAACTGTTGGGCTTGAATCTGACTCGGCCACTCCTTCTAGATCATAGAACACTGAAACTCTCAAGCTCCTCCCATTACCAATAATGCACTGGACGTCTTGCATAGCTAAGATCTGGTTTGTCTCCATACCATCCAGAAGTAGGCCGTTAAACTCTTAAGTGAGCAGTCTTTGTGATTTACAAAATATCTTACTTATTTTAGCTTTACTCCTCTCTTTAACTTTTATAATATGTTTAATTCTTCTCCCTTTATATTTTTAGTACTTTTTCTAATTTTCCTTATTCTTTAGAGTAGTTTTTGTACCATTGTTGGTATTATGTCCCCTTTCAGTACATTAAGTATTCTCTTTTTAAGATTGTTGGTAATTTCTTTTTCTTTTCCCTTTCACCTAAAAAAATATGTATATACACACACACACACACACACACACACACACATATATATATATATATATATATATATATATATATATATATATATATATATATATATATATATGCGTGTGTGTGTGTTTGTGTGTGTATAGGTTTACATTCATTTATCCAACTCACACAACATATTAAAAAAAACATCAGCCGGAGTAATCGAATTATGAGCTACCGATTTTTCAAAACATTGAATTAAAGAAATTGAGACGGTCGGCATTCAAATATTTTTGTTCTTTTTTTTTTTTCTTTTTAAAACCAAATGTGGAATCATACATAAGCTCTGTGGTGCATGCAAGAACTACGTAGCAGTATAGTACAAATAACTAGATAGGCGGAGGTTCGACTCTCTGTTCTGGCAAGTAAGTGTGTGTATTTGTGTGTGTGTGTGTGTGTGTGTGTGTGTGTGTGTGTGTGTGTGTGTGTGTGTGTGTGTTTGTAAGTGTGTATGTTTGTAGGGTAAAGTATTCCACCTCCTAAATAAGGGTATTTCATCCAAGAACAAGGAGGTCATAACATCCGTGTACGCCTTCCTTATCAGACTCATTATCAACTACAGTGCCCCCTTCAGCATGTAGCTTGCCAAGCACATGCAGCAGCTGGAGAGACCACAGATGTTCCAGACCAGGAAGATCCAGGGTCTCAAACACCTGTCCTATAGAGATAGGCTAAAAGCCCTGTCCATCTACTCAGTCTTGTACAGACTGCTCAGAGGTGACCTGTGTCTGGCATACAAGGCCATCTCAGACCCAGCCTTGATGGAGTTGCTGCATATCCGTAAGTCAAACTCCACTCATGCAAGCTGCACACAAGGCCTTAACCTGGTCTGTGATATTAATAGAACTTGTTAGAGGCATGTATTTGTGTACCAAAGACTCCCCCATCTGTGGAATAGACTCCCTCTAGTACCTCTCTAACCCTCTTTAAGAGGAACCGGGATGATTGGATGGGAAACAGAAAATACATTCCTGGGATCCCACCTGTGTTCCTGCTGGACAGAGGAAACACCTGCTGGCTTTGAGGAACATGGGCGAAATTTTTGGCTAGGCTTAAAAGGGCCTCCGGGCCAATTGCCTAGTATCATCCTATGAATCTATATGCAAAGCACAGAAGCAGAAGAATTAAACATAGTCATAACGTCGGCTTCACATATACAAATGGCAGGCTTCTTTCACTCAAATTAAATTTAGTAAAACATGGGTCAACATTAAAATACGATGTCCTGGAATTCTACAAAATGAATGTAAACCTTTACATGTGTGTATATATATATATTATATATATATATATATATATATATATATATATAATCTTTGTAAAAATCTTTCCCTGCTCTTTTCTAAGATGTCTGAGAAACCATCAGGTTTTAAAAAGTGTGTGGTCTGTGGCCACAAGATCCCAAATTCAGATGTGCATTCAAAGTGCGTATATTGTTTGGGACCTTCACATTTGGATGCCAGCTGTGATACTTGCCAGGGATTTAATTCCTGTGCACTTATTGATCAAAATTACAAGTTGATGTCCTTCTGTCTCACTTTTGCAGTATTCTTAACAAGAGGGATTCCCTGCAAGGGCAGGCCAACCTCCGGCCAGCATACCAAAGCCTTTAGGTTAACGATGAGCTGTACATCACACATATGCTCCCCACTCAAGGCATAGGGCATAAAGGTGACATCTGGACATATCATCCTCAGAACTTCATTGTTGCCAGTCAAAATGCCATCTTTGATAGTCAGTCTGATCACCCAAGTCATTGCTGGTTACCTAACCATTGAGATAAGCACCACATTGGGGTTTTTGACTTAGCCTTTTTTTGTTTTTTGTTTTTTGCATTTGTGTTGTTGTGGGATTTCATGTCAGCCAAGAAGGATAAATGCCAGTGGGGGAGACAGATTCCATATAAAGACCATCATGAGCAAGCAGTGTTTGTTTTGTTTAGGAGTGTCTCACGACCATGCGTCTTGTGCCATTTGTCAGGCTTTTGTTCCTAAGACTTTACATAGTCATCTTTCCTCTCTTGCCATTTATCTTGAAAACCAGCATCTAAAGCTTTTAGCAAAAGACACTGTGGAGGGTACTTCCCTGCCTGAGGTTCAGCCGTCTTCGAAGTAGGCCAAAAAAGTCAGGTCAGATTTTTCAGCTGTGCCTCCTCCACCAGACGTCTCTCTTGAGGCTGGTGAATGTCTGGAGGATCATCCGGTTTCTGGGTTGGATACCTCTGTCGCAACCAGTTTGGCGGTTCAGAGGCCAGCATGGATCCGGCTTCTTGGATGTCCTCAGAGGCCTTGCAGACATCTGCTTTGGATGCTTAAGGAGAACAGCAGCTGATTATCACCAAAGGGCCTGGGGGGTTCCTCAGATACTGGTAAGGGAGGAAGTCCCGACTACGATTATTGAGTGTAGGCTGATGTCAGAACCTTCTACTTTTCATAAGGCAGGTGTCCCTTCAAAAAAGAAGCAGAAGACAAAACATGTTTCTTTTGCTCCAAAGGACCCTCAGAGTGAATGGCAGAATTTGACACATGGTTTGTTCAATGCTCTTATGGCCCTGAGGCCTACTCAGGGGGTCTCTGTCCTGACTCCTCCTTGGTCTTCTCTCCTTAAAAGGTCTAGGGATCTGGATTTCTCTGAAGAAGAAGAAGAAAAGGATTCTGATGAGGAATCCCTGGCCTATTCTAACCAGATTTCTTCCATTTGGATTATGGTTCTGAGGAAGAGGAGCCTGCTTATTCCTGAATCTCCTTTTGAGAAGATTTATTTTGGAGATACCATTGCCAGGATGATGGAATTCTTTAAATGGGATTGTTCTCAAATTTTTGAAGTGCAGAGGAGATATTATGAGCTTCTTCATATGGAATCTTGTAGACCCTCTGCTGTTCCTCCTGTTTTGGATGCATTATTGGATGCCTTTTCTTCCACATCTCAGGCCCCAGACTTACAGCCCCCAATCCTAAAAAAAAAACAGATTGATTTTTGAAACATGTCTGATGACTGCAAATTCCTTTGTAAGTGTTCATCTTCTGACCCTTCGGTGGTTTCTGTGACATCCGACAAGCATTCTAAATTACTGCCTTCTACTAAATTTCTTCCTGCTGTTAAGGACAGCAGGACTATGGAAGAGTGGGGTAAAAAGGTTTATACTTCAGCCGCCCTAGCCTTTTGGGCTGTTAATTATCAAACTCATATGACCAAATCTGTTTTTTCTCTCATTTCGCAGGCTTGCCCGGTTGTTTCTGACCTTCCTGATTCTGAGGGAAAGACTTCTGCCTTGTCTCTGTTAGGGGCTTCTTCCCAGATAGCTCGCCATTCCATTAAATGTAGTTATGATACAGATGCTTCTCCTAGGGCTGCTGCTTCTGGCTGTGTGTTAAGCAGGTATTCCTGGCT
Organism: Protopterus annectens; assembly: GCF_019279795.1. Taxonomy (NCBI): domain Eukaryota; kingdom Metazoa; phylum Chordata; order Ceratodontiformes; family Protopteridae; genus Protopterus; species Protopterus annectens. The sequence goes on along the minus strand of NC_056744.1, from coordinate 121,187,583 downwards.
ATGGCTTCAACCTCTGCCTGATGATATTAAGGCTAAGTTGATAGATGCTCCTCTGGACAACAAATGTTTGTTTGGTGCTGCTGCAGCTGATTTGTTTAAGTCCCTGCAGGAGAAAGGTAGGGAGTTACAGGACCTGAAACATAATTTTGTATGCCAAAGTTCCAGAGAAACTATCCTAACATACCGGCTTTTGTTAGAGAGCAGTGTCATCTTCCTCCTAATGGCAAGAAAGGTGGTAGGAGGGTTCCCCCGGCTAAGTCTATATGGACCCCTCCTGCTCCGAAGCCTTCCTTTGTTGATAAACCAGGTGCTGTCTGACTACCGATTCTTCCCAGCCACATTCCTCTCTCACATCTTCTTTCTCTGTCTTTTCCTGTCTGGTTAAGCATAACTCAGGATTCCTGGGTTCTTTTCATCATTTGTCAGGGGTATTTCATGGTTTGGAAATCTCTCTTTCGTGTATGGGCATTCCTCAGCCACCTCAAGTCCATTTGAGCTCTTTTCCAGAGGTGCCTCAGGGTGTTTTGATTCAGGGAATTATTCAAGAGTTTCCAGCTGCCCAAAGGGGAAGAGGTATTATTCCAGAATGTTTTTGGTCACCAGAAAAAGAGGGCACTTGGAGACCCATTCTGGATCTTTCTCACCTGAATACTTTTTTGAAGATTGCTTCCTTTCAAATGTTATACCTTCAGACTTTGTTTCCTCTTCTACTTCCTCAGGCTTTCATGGTTTCTTTGGATCTGAAGGATGCTTACCTCCATATCCCTATCCATCGCCTTTTGAGGACGTTTTTATATTTCTCTGTTGCTTCCTGGCATTTTCAGTTCTATGCTTTGCCCTTTGGCCTCTCTACTGCCTCACGAGTATTCACCAAATGCCTAGTTCCTGTGATTGCATTTTGCAGGTTCAAAGGCATTCAGGTCTTTCCTTATTTAGAAGACCTGCTTATTCAAGCCCCCTCTCCAGAGATTCTTTTACAGCACCTTCAGTGGGTCATCACTCAGTGCAAAGCCTGGGGTTCACTGTAAATTTTCAAAAGTCTTTCCAGTCTGCGTCTTGGGATCATGTTTTTCTGGGATGCAGGATCCAGACAGTTCCTATGCTAGCATCCCTGCCTCCTACCAAGGCCTTGACTCTGATTTCCTTTTTCCAGTCCCTTCTTCCTTTGGCCGTGATTTCAGCCAGGGAATTTCTAAGGGCACAGGGATTCATGGCATCCAGCATGCCTATGCTTCTCTTCCCCAGATTGCACATGAGAAAGCTTCAGTGATATCTAAAGTCATTTTGGCTTCAGAATTCTCATCTTCTATAGACTTTCCAATCCCTTTTCTTCCATGTCTCAAGTTAGAATTTCATTGGTGGATTCAACAGCTGACTTTGAATCCAGGGCTTCCCTTTCAACCCCCTTCCCTCTCAGGAGCTGTTCACAGACGCCTCAGACTGGAGTTGCGGGGCTTCCTTCGGAAACCTAAAAGTACAAGGCCTTTGGTCTCCTCAGTAACAGAAGGAGCACATCAATATCAAGGAGATGAGAGTGCTTCTGTTGGCTCTAACTGCTTTTCATCCTCTGTTTTCTCCAGGGCCCCTAAAGATCTTTACAGACAACACCACAGCGATGTGCTATGTCAGCAAACAAGGGGGAACAAGGTTCTATCTGCTTTGCAGATTGGCACTCCATATTTGGGAGTCAGTGATTCAGTACTAAATCACACTTCAAGCAGTGTACATTCTTTCACGTCAGAATTTTGTGGCAGACTCCCTAAGCAGGTCCATAACACAGTCACAGGTGGTACGCACAGCCTACCTAGACCTCACTAAGGCCTTCAACACCATTCCCCATTCTGGTATTATAGACAAGCTCACCAGACTGAACATAAACCCCTATGTCGCAAGATGGGTTGCCAACTAGCTCATGGACAGAACCCACATGGTGAGAGTTGCGGGAGCTAGGTCCAACTCTAAACTGGTTACAAGTGGCGTTCCCCAGGGCTCAGTCCTAGGACCCCTCCTGTTCGGCATATACTTCTCAGAGGAACAGGCAAGCACAGGAGGACTGTGGCTGACCAAGTTCGCAGACAACTGCAAACTAGGGGCTATAATTGACTCTTCAGCTGACACAGACATCCTCCAAAAGGGTCTCACTGAGACGGATACCTGGTGTCAAAATCATGGCCTCAAGCTAAATACCAAAAAGTGCATAGTCATCCCCTTTGGAAAAAACAAAGTACCCACAAACTACTACATAGGTGGTAGTCCCCTAAATATGGAAGATGTAATAAGGGATCTGGGGACCCAAGTAGATAGTAATCTCACCTTTGATAATCACATTGCCAAAGTGGTTAGAAAATCCTTCTACGTGGCCCACCTAATCACAAAAGGGTTCGCATCCAGACCAAAAGAGGTAATTGTGCCCCTCTACTCATCACTCATCAGACCGATCATAGAGTACAATGCCCCATTTAGGATGTACCTTACAAGACACCTGCAACAGCTGGAAAGACCACAGAAGTACCTCACCAAGAGGATCACTGGCCTCAAACAGATGCCCTATGCAGCTTGACTGAAGAAACTACAGCTGTACTCGGTTGCATACTGCCTACTCAGAGGTGATGTCTGCCTGACATACAAGGCCATGTCCAATCCAGAATTGATGGACATGCTCCACCTAAAGAAAACCTTATCCCCTCATGCCACAAGCTCTAGGGATCTAAACCTCACCACAACAATAAATAGGACGTGCTGGAGGGATAGATTCCTGTCCCAGAGACTTCCCATGCTTTGGAACAAGATCCCAATCTATATTAGGCAGAGCTCCTCGCTAACACTCTTCAAAAGAAACCTTGACGAGTGGATGGGAAACAGAAAGTTTACCTCGGGGATCACTTCAGTGGCTGTGCTGGACAGAGGCACAGGAAACTAATCTAAGGGGGTGGCGAAAGCCAACACATTCTGGCTAGGCTTATAAATGCCTTCGGGCAGATAGCCTAGTACCTACCTATGAACCTATGAGCGGATGCTTCACAGCGATGTGTTTCTGGACATTATCCACCAGTGAGGTATTCCTCAAGTAGATCTTTTTACCTCCCCTCTGAACAGGCAGTTTCCTCAATTTTGTGCCAGGACTCCATGTCCTCTGGCCTGGAAGGTGGACTTCCTATCTTTTTCTTGGAAGGGGATGTTTCTTTATGCCTTCCCTCCCCTTCCTCTCATTCCAAAGGTCCTGTGCAAGATAAAACAGGATGCTCCCAAAATCTTGCTGGTGACTCCCTTTTGGCCCACACAGCATTGATTCCCTCTTCTGCACTTAGCAGAGGCAGTCATCACAAGTTGCCTCACAGGGTGGAACTTCTCACAATACAAGGGATCTCATATTCATCCCCAGCTGTCTATTCTTCAACTGACACTATGGGTGATAGCATTTTGATTCCCCTATAGGCACCTTTTTATGAGGATGTGCTTCGGGTTCTGCAGGAGGCCAGAAAACCCACTACTAAAATAATCCTACATGTCCAAATGGAATAGGTTTTCTGTTCGATGTCTTTATCATAATCTGGATCCACTTACTGTGGATATTCCTTTGGTTCTCTGTTATTTGTGTGACTTGCTCAATGCTGGGTTGGTATACTCGTCTGTTGAAGCCCATCTGTCAGCTCTTTCTGCTTGTCTACCTTTATCTCCTCCTTTGGCATCTAGGCTCGAGTCCAAACTGTTTCTTAAAGGCGTCGTTCATATTAGACCTCCCAGGAAGCCTGTTCCTCCTCCCAGGAAGCCTGTTCCTCCTCCTTCCAGGAATCTTAATTTTGTTTTGGAGAATTTGACTCAGGCCCCTTTTGAGCCTTAAGCTTCAACTTTCTTACAGTTTTGTTCTTGGAAGACTGTTCTTTTGTTAGCCCTTACTTCTGCCTGACAGGTGTCTGAGCCTCAGGCTCTTATGGCTGTTCCTCCTTTTTTAGTTTTTCATAAAGACAGAGTGTCTGTTCATACCAATTCTTCTTTTATGCCCAAGATGGTGAATAAGTTGTTTCTTAATCAATCTATTAATTTGTCCACTTTTTTCCCTTCTATGCAATTAGATAGTGAGAAGGTGTTGCACATTTTGGATGTGCATAGAAAACTCAGATTTTTTTTGGACAAAACTAAAGATTTTAGAAAATCTGATCAGCTTTTTGTTTCTTTTCATCCTAGATCGTTAGGTTTGGTGGTTTCCAAAGAGACTATTTCCTCTTGGATTTCTAAAGCCATTTCCTCTTGTTGTTCTTTTCATGGTAATATCCTTTCTTCTATAGTTAAGGCTCACTCTACTTGGGCTGTGGTGGCTTCTGGTGCTTTTTTCAAGGGTTTGGATACTAATTCTATCCTTGAAGCAGCTATCTGGTCTTCGGTGCATATTCTTATGAAGCATTACAAGTTGGATGTCATTTCCAGGGCTAGAGCTAGTTTTGATAGGACCATTCTTCCTGGGTTCCTAGAAAAAAACTGTGTTGGCCCTTCTTCCTGAGCTTTTGCACTCTCTCTCATGTTAAAAATACTGCTAAAAAGGATTTGGTATTCTGGCGAGATGTTAGGGCATCCTTGGCAGGGGATCCCTCATGTTAAGAATACTGCAACAGTGAAGAGAAGGACATCTGCTATACTGTCTTTACCTGTTTACTGCCCTCTTTAACCTGCTTCAACAGCCTCTGATGCTCAGACCCACAAGAAGTCAGACAAAAAAGGAGACCTGCATTCCAAAGAATCACATAAGAATCTCCTTCCTGATCTGACTACATCTTTAACCTCTGCTTCGACTTCTGAACCTCCTCTCAAGCAAACAAAAATGTTGGATCTGACTGATTTGGGTCTGAAACCTAGACCGAGAAGTCACCTAGGATTCACTCATCTCAGCTTCTGCCAGAGCCAATAACCTCTCAGCTCCCATCGCCCTTTTTGGCTTCTCCATGACGCCACTCCAGACCTTCATCTACAACCTCATTCATTCGGTCTTCCAGGAGCCTGTTCAAAGCAGACATTGACAGGATGATGAGGAAGTTACTCAGGACCCAGATACAGATGGGAGTTCTTCTGGATTCGATGCCATCGGGTCTGGAAACCTTTGTCAGTAGTAAACCTCTGTTATTAGCACCTTCTCCAATCTGTCTTTCGGTTTTGAAGCCATCGGATCTGAAAGTCCTGGAGTTATCTGCATCAGATCCGAAAATGTTAGCATCTTTGACTCTGATGGTGTCTCTGAGTGGTCCAATGCTGAGCACTTTGGAGCTGGACGACTGTCAGAGCCATAGCGTTGGCACTGGCTCCAGGGTGTTGGATTCAGTTCCAAAGTTGTTGGAGCTGTCTCTACTCCTCAGGGCTTCAGCACTAGAAAGCTCGGCTCCGACTCCTTCCATGAGTAGTTTGCCTGTGGGGCAGGGGGAGCTGACAATCCATAAGCCTGCCTTATTGGATCTGTCGAATGGAAAGTTGAGATCCAAGTAAGACATTGCATTTTTGTCTACCAGGAAGGCATTTGGATTTTTCAAGGGTTATAAAGTGGTGTTCATGAGATGGGTTAAGAATGATGAAATGGCAAATGCTACTGGAGATGTTGCAATGTGCTTGGAGAGTAAGGAGAACCTAATAGTCGAGGACACCGAAACATTGACAACAAACAAAAATGAAGGGTTTGGTCTACAGTAAGATCCGGTACTTCTGTTTAGGGAAGTAAAGTGGTACATGGGGTTTGATGCAAAACAATGCAAAGTTATATATTTTAAAAGGAGACCCAAAAATGTGCAAACTAGGAGCGATCTCTCAACAAAGAATGAAATTATGTTAGGCTTGTAATTACTTTTAAGTCATACATTAAAAAGCATTATAGCAATGACATATATGACTTAGGATTGCATAGGTGGAGGTATTTAGTGTAGAAATGGCAATATTTTCCTTTTCTTTTTGAGTGTATTGTTAAGGAATCCTTTACAGATATCCATTCTTAAGGCTGCATCTGGAGTATGAAGGTAGTAAAGATGACAGGGAAAACAGAGCCCTAATAAAATGATAAGAACAGCTGGTGGGTGAGGTATAATTGGAAATCTCAGGAACAACAGTAGTCCATATATATAGACTTGGTTATGTCATCATCATTGCACAATGTGCAAAAGGATGGAGTCAAACCTTATTCTAATATCTGGACTTCAAAGGAATCTTCTTTACTGAAGGAAGTCCATACCAAAACTAAAATAACTGAAAGTGGACATGACCAGACACACCCATCATAGAGCTAGTGTCCATCATGCACAAGTGGAACAAAAAAGTCAGTTTTTTGCAGCACTGCAGTCCGCCCCACCAAAAAAAAAAAAAAAAAGGTAAAAAGGTTCAAGTGTGCTAAGGTTCCGGTATTTGATATCATTAAATATTTGCGGTATGAGGTTGAGCAGCTTTGGAGTAAAACTTCAGCACATCATTTTTCAGTTGTTTCATATTCATTCTTCTGAAAGAAAATGTAGCGTGAGCCATATTTAATCTGTGTAATGTCTTAGCTAGAGACCAGGAAAGATAATATGGTTTTACAGGAATGTTTTGTTAAGGGTGGTACTGAGTATTCGTAGGATCATAGGAGGTTACTAGGCTAATGGCCCTGGGGTCCTTACAAGCCTAGCTAAGAGTTTATCCCCAAAAAGAAACTTCAGTCAGTACCTGTCGCCCCTGTCAGTGGGGGACACAGGTGGAACCCCCTAGGATGAACTTTTGGTTTCCCATCCACTCATCAAGGCTGCCGTTGAAGAGGGTCAGCGAGGTACTCTGTTTGACATGTATGGGGAATCTATTCAAGAGACAGGGCATCCTCTGGGAGACAAACTGTCTCTCCAGCATGTTTTGTTAATGTCACATATTAGATTTTAGGCCTTTTGATTGGGTAATGCCCGAGGAGTTATACTTACGGATATGGAGCATCTCTAGTAGAGCAAGGTCTGAGATTGCCTTGTAGGCAATAACAGAAGTGTCTTGAGGGATTCTTTAGAAGGTGTTATTTCACTTGTGCTCTGGATAGGCCCAGTAATTGCATAGGCTTTGCATGTTGTATTTAGGTTATGAGGTGACCTGGATAATAAGCTTAGGGAAATGTACATAAAGTACTGCGTATTTGTGATGGTAGATACAGTCAGTCTGTTTGTCTGCAACAGGAGGCAGAAATGTAAGTAGAATTACTTGAAAGTTAGTGAGTTAACAGAAGATGTCGTAGAAGCTGGGGCAGGCATTTATCCAAGGTAATGTAGGATAGTGCAGTGATGTTTTGATAAACAAAGGTTAACTATCATTCACATTACATGCACACTTAAGTCTAACAAGTATTTGCTGTATGATCCTTATCATTACACTTTATCTGCTAAGGTACAAAATTTGCATCCTGCAGTGGACATGAAGTTGAGAACAAGTACATCTCAAACAGGCAGCCATGATGTTCTTCAGACAGACATTATGACTGTAATTCACTGGGTTATCAGCAGGGAATGTGACTAAACTGAGGAAATCCTGGGCAGTACATAGAGAAATGAGTGCATCGTTCTATCAGTGCTGGATTTGTGGACAGTTCTTGGACATATCTATAAAAGAGGATGACCTCAAAGTGATCTTCTGTGAGATTCTGGTAACTCATTACAGTGCTTACCAGGTGTAACAGTTGCAAGTACAATTAAGACCGTACAAAGGCAAACAGCCAGGATATTGTGTGAATTATATGTAGAATGACAAATAAAGTATAGAAGCAGAAAAAAAGCTACCCTCAGTGTGTTATTTTTGGGAAATGGAATGGTAGAGATGACAAGCTTGAGATCTTCATGTATATCAGTGATATAATACCCAGGGCCTTGTGTCATTATTTTGAAGAGGAGACATCAAAGATGGACACAAAGGAGTACTGTGATCTCCTGTTGCTGTGCTTTAACTGACAGCTGCAAGTAGTTAGTGGCACGTTGATGAAACATAAGCATTTGCTGCAGTCAAACAGCAATAAAATGGAACAAGCAGCAATTTAAACTGTATGTTTTTATTTTATTTCTCCAGTAGTAAGTGGGTTTGTTCTAAGACTTAAGTAGCTTCAACAGACACACCTATTATATCAATTATGAATGTATCACATGACGAACATACATTTAAAAGACATTGCAGTCAGTGCAAAAAAGCTAGATATGTATGAATAAAAATAAAGAAATACTTATTCAGTACATTCTAAAACCTTAGTTTTAAGTTTGCATTTGAAATTGATAGTCATTTAATCCATGTTTTTTGACATGCAATAAAACCTGACAGAAATATTGTATGCAGTCTAATGAAGACTCAGCGTCATTGGATGTAGGTCTCAGATGAGCACTTTCTAAAATAAGAAAAACATATTTCTTATTTCAGTCAGTTTACTAATAGGACATGCAGTTAGGGAGTCGTTATAGTTGTAACACAACAAAGTTTAAGTGAATGTTCAACCTGTGTATCATTTTATATAGGACAGATCGTGAGTACGTTGTCTTTCACTGTATGAACATATGATAGCAGTACGGAGAATTTTAAAAATGCTCTAGCTGTGCAGGCAAGTAATACAATAATTTTATTAAATGTATGTTTTTATTGTAGACCTGGAGACTTTTATTACAAGTAAATGTTATTGTTTACAAACAGGAAAGGGATTAAATGATTGTATCATTTTCAAATGCAAACTTAAAAGGTTTTAAATCACTGAATATGTATTTACTTATTTACTGTTACTTGGACATACATATGTGTTTTTGTTTTCATTGACTGCAATGTATTTTAACTTAGTTGTGGGCTTATATCTTACGTATATTTTCACATTTTTACCACACTTGCTCTGTTGTGTATTTAAAGAACTTTATCATCTCGGTTGCGCTGCATACAAATGCATTATCAGAAAAAAGCTTACTCAGACAGACTGACCATCAGGTATGGCATCAAGAAATTGCCTTGCAGTATTTTTTATCAGCAGTAGTGCAAAAAGGGTTTGAACGGCATCCCTTCCCCAGAAGATTGCGAACGGACCATTTGCTGTGCATTGTGGTCTGTGGCCAGTCTCATTTCTGTACAGAAGCTCTTTTTTATATTTACCAATCAAAATATGAGAAACAATGGCATTACTACTAGTTAGTGAGTGCTAACATCTGCTGCTAGGCATAAAAGAGAAATGATCTGCTAGAAACAATTCTCTTTAGATCCCAGCAGTGTCACAGTCATGACATTTGAAAGAACAAAGCCGCACTCTTAACATCTATAGTTCAATTTCACATAACATCTTTGTACTGAGGACTGAAAGGAATATGATTAAAATATACTTTTTTATATTTTGAGAATGTGGAAGATAGGAACATGGAGTTAATCTTAAGCTATTATTTGGTCTAGTTACTGTACTAATATTTCTGGTCAGTGTCTGTTTTGTAACGTCTGCCTGTATGTGTATATATGAGTGTGTACACACACACATATATATATATATATATATATATATATATATATATATATATGTACATATATATGTAGACAGGTGCACACACTCATTAATAGTTATTGATAGATATAAATATATATATATATATATATATATATATATATATATATATATATATATATATATATATATATAGCTTTAGGTATATAGATATAGATATATATAGCTTTAGGTATATAGCTATAGATATAGATATCCACGCTCTCAGACACACACACAAACACACACAGTATGTTGCTGTTGACAGCAACATTTTGGACCAGGAGACCTAGTGGGCAGAGGTCCGCACTGTGACTTGATGCTGTATAACCTTTGGATTGGACATTGTGCAACTTTATCTCCCTTTTCTTGCTGCTTACTTCCCATCATCATTAGCAACACTTTTCTTTTTAATGAGTTTCATTACTTTTTTTATTAATGGACTTGAAAAAGCAGCTGAAGGAAGAAAAAGAGAAAGTAATAAATCATCTGTAAGTCTGTCATTTTTTGCTTTGCCCCTACTGTTCTTGGAATGTTGTAGTCCACCCGTACCTCTCAACTCTCCAGAATTTTGCAGAATGACCATTTTTTTGCCTCATAATTTTGGTCTGTTCCTCATGAAATTTCTGTTATTTTATTTTTTTTTTTGCAAATTGTTGCAGATTGAAGCCACTAAACAATGACAGACATCTATATTTCAGACTTCATAGTCTTCAGAAAATGCTCATTAATGCAATCCTGTTACTCTAGCAACTTTCTAAGTTCATAAGAGCAATAATTAAAATCTGTCCTGGATTTTGGGCTTTTGTCCTCCCCACCCTCATTATTTTTGGCTTTGTTCAGAATTCTTGCTGCAAGAGGCTGAGTTATACACATCTAGTTCAAGTTTCTTTTTAGCTGCTCATTGCATTCATTTGGATTCCAAATGGCCAGGGGGTGTTTTTTCGAAAAATTCTCTTAGTTTATTTGGTTTCTGTCTGGTTTCATAAGACTAGGTCAGTGATTTTATTCTTCATTCTGTTTGGTAACTTTTTGTAATATCTGAGATTTTTTTGTTTTGTTTTGTAGGTTGTTTGACCACTTCCTGCCATAAAGGCAGTAGTATTTACCCTTTTGCCAAGATTTCTTTTTTTATTTTGGTTTGTTTTACTGCTTTTGCCCTTTTTTGGCATCATGCCTCTTTCCTCTAATTTAGTGTGAGTATAGCATGCTGTAGTCATGGCAGCTGTGTCTGTTGGTAAGATCGGCATTTGTCTAAGTTTGTGATATTTGTACTAAATTTAATGAGGCAACTTTAAGAAGTTAAGGAAACTTCTAAAAATAAACTTACCTGAGAAGGCCAACAAGCAAAATCACCGACAACGAGATGACCGACACCAGTAGACAGACAGCTGAAATACCCGACAAGTGGAAATCCCAACTCTGAAAACACTGACATGCAAAATGAGCACGACTGTGTAAGTGTGCGATAGTGACGGACTGTAGGGTTAAGGTGCAGGTAAGGTAAGTGTGCGATAGTGACGGAGTTTAGGGTTAGGGTGAGGGTAAGGTAAGTGTGCAATAGTGACGGACTTTAGGGTTAGGGTGCGGGTAAGGTAAGTGTGCGATAGTGACAGACCTTAGGGTTAGCGTTTGGGTTAAGATTAGTGCATAGATAGTTGTGTATGTAAGGTTAAGTGTAGGTTTATCAGGTTATTGGTGTGCTTGTGTTGTATGTGTGTTTTTCGGAACAGGGAATTTGTTTTGTTTTGTTAACTGTCAGGATTGTTCTTTGTCGGGCATGTGAACTATCGTGTTTTTGCACTTTCGTTGTTGTGGTGTCGGTGATCTCGTTGTCAGCCTTTTGAGCTTTCGGTGTTGCCAGGTAGATCCAGGAAAACAACCTTTTTGCTAGAGTGTGAGGTTAAGAAAATGTAACCTGTGAAACTGTGGCCATCTAGGACAGTTCAGTCTTCTAAGTAAACTTTTTTTATTAAACTTGCTAAGCCAGTTAAAGAGCTGACCATTAAGACAAAACATGCTAAATTAATTGGGATCTGAGCCATACCTTATTCCTTTCAGGTAAAGGTGTTCAAGCCAAAGTGCTGTAGGGTTCCCAGTCATTTTCTTGTCATTCCAAGGTGGAGGTGAATTCTTTGTCAGGGCCTGGCTTGCATCTTCTGCAGTGTCTGTGAATACCCTCTATCTATGCACCTTTTGTTCTTCCCTTCCTGTAGAGAGGTCTCTGGCTGTCCCTGCCATTGATTATGCTGAGCTTAACACTTGTCTTGGAACTTCAACTTGAGTATCCACTTTCTGTCCCTCCCCAGTCTAGACACTTTGATAAGCATGAAGGTGAGCAGATGTGAGCTGCCCTTTTTGGAATCCCAGTGATCTGATAGTTCTCCACTTCAGATACCAGTACTCCCTTTGCTGTGCTCATATTTCCACATGTTGTTTCCCTCTGGCATCAGATTGGCTAATGCTGGTAATTCAGACATCTCGTCTTTGTACTCTTTATTTTATTTGTGTGTGTGTGTGCTTTCATATGTATGAGTGCATATTTCTGCACGCATTATTTTTTTCATCCATAAGCCACCTATGCAACCCAATTATCCCTTGTCCCAAGTCCCAGCCTTGGTGGATCAGTCAGTGTTCCCTTCACTGGCGGGGTCCCTCCTAGTGGTAGAAGTGCAGTACTGAAGTGGTCCCAACACCTTGAGCAGGATCATTCAGGGTGTAGTGCATACTGGCCAAGTGGTGAGATGGACTGATGCAGAAGTAGTTATTTAACAGTGTGGGTATTTTTGCCCTGGCCTAAACGCCTTGCCCTTGCATGCTTGTAGGCTGGGTGGGAAATGAGAAGGCCACACTGAGCATGTGCCCCAACCCCCCGCTCATAAGCGGCCATGTCAAACTTTTGCCTTTGCTGTCCAACATGCGTATATACATCTCTTTGAGCTCTGGCCTTTGCCAGAGCTCACTGAACAATGCTCAGCATGTCCCTCCCCTCTGATATAGGTACATCCATCCTCCTTGTCTTTTGTCAGTCACCTGAATGGTAATTGAAATAAGTTTGCCTTTGCTGTAGTCAGGGCTTTATCCCTCAGTGCCACTGGTACAACAGGCATTTGATCCTTTTACTGTGATGGTTCCTGTTGGGTCCATGCTGCTGTTGAGAGGATCCAGCATTGTCCCTCGGTTGCTGGCCAGTCTTTTCACACTAATATTGTCTCTCTTATGGACTCCTTTTCCAGATCCTGAGGCATTGGCTCTAGCTCCCTGCTGGGCAGACATTGGGTCCATTACCTACTTACCTTGTGTTAAATAGCGCACGCAAAGTCATCACATGTGCACACACAGTTGACTTCAGGGGAGGCCAACATCAGTCATCTTGATGTTGGGTACCCCAGGAATAGACAGGAAGACAATGCAGAACTACCATTATATTTTCATCATATTGATTACTGTTGAGTAGCCTTAGCTACTGCAGTAGTGATAAGTATTCACTAACCTTAACTATATGGTGTTATATCCTGCAAAGGACATAATGGCAAGCCACCTTCCAAAGCTTCAGGGTGCCTTCCACAGACACAAACTGTCAGGCAGCTCCAGTTGAGCTGACTAAAAACAGGTTTGGGTGTGAAGCTCCTCTGAGGCTTCAGAAGATCTACGGTCTGCTTTTGCTTTCCTTTGTTGGGCAGATAAGTTCCCTTTTGGGGAAACCTTCCATTTTCTTATATTTACTAATGTTTTATTACTTTTCTATTCAGGAAAGTTATGTTAAAGCTAGGAGCATTGTGTTTTAACAGACTGTGTCGAGAACAATGCCTAGGATGTCCGTCACTTATAAATAGAGCACTCATTTCTCTGTCATTGTAAAGGCAGTGTTAACTAACTGAAAACATATTTTCTGTGGAGAAATTGTGTATATTTTCCTTTGTGAGGCTGGCATAGTGCTTTTTACTGTGTTTTTATATGTCAAAAAAGTAGCTTTTTTGGATCTGTAGTTTTTTCTGCATTTGTTGCTCATCTTCCCTGGGAAAGAGGCACCATTTACAGCTTGACCTTGGAACAGACTACCAGTCTCATGGCCAGTCCTTATTCCAGGCACAAAAAGAAAAAAAGTTAATCAGACAGCCACAGCCACAGGTGGGTGACTGTGCTCTAGTCATTTATTATACCTTAGATCAGTCATCTTTTACCCTGGCTCTCTCTGGTGTAGCACCTGCAGCCACTATGGATCAGGGGTTAGCCACTTCCTCTGCAGCTGTTGGAATCCCCTTACTGGGCAGGGGAGAGACACTCATGTCAGCCTGGGAGAGGGAACAGGGAAGGTTTTCTTTTTGTGTCAGAATGCTTTGCCCATCCCTGGGGAAGCAGCTGCTGCCATTAGTCACACAGTTGACTCCATTTTTTTCTTTCAAAAAGAAGCAGAAAGCCAGGCATGTATCTACTCCTCTTAAGATTTTTTGGATGAGTAGTTTACTGGGTCTGGCTCAGAGCTTAATTCAGGCTGTTGATCCATCTTGTAAAGTAGTTTCTGGTAAAAGAAAGAGGGAATCCTCTTTTCCTGAAGAGATACTAGATTATGAATCTCAACAGGAAAATGCAGGGACAGATTCAAGAGTTTTTTCTCCATGTGGGTTTTCTCTTTTTGTAAGACTATTGCTAGAATGTGCCATTGTTTTCAGTGGGAGAATACTCAGGTTTCTCAGTCCTTCAGAAAATACTATGAGTTGTTACAGAAGGATTTTATAGGTTCATAGGTAAGTACTAGACTATCTGCCCTGAGGGCATATGTAAGCCTAGCCAGAATGTGTTGGCTTTCGCCGCCCCCTTAGATTAGTCCCCTGTTTCTCTGTCCAGCAGAGCCATTAGTTCCCTGTGCCTCTCTCCAGCAGAGCCACTGCAATGATCCCCGGGGTAAATTTTCTGTTTCCCATCCACTCATCAAGGTTTCTCTTGAAGAGTGTTAGTGAGGAGCTCTGCCTAATGTAGATTGGAATCCTGTTCCAAAGCATGGGGGGGGGGGGGGTCTCTGGGACAGGAGTCTATCTCTCCAGCAAGTCCTATTTATCGTTATGGTGAGGTTTAGATCCTTAGAGCATGTGGCTCTCGGGGATTTGTTTTTTTTTAGGTGGAACATGTCCATCAATTCTGGGTTAGACATGGCCTTGTAAGTCAGGTAGAGATCACCTCTGAGTAGGTGGTATGCAACCGAGTACAGCTGGAGTTTCTTCAGTTGGGCTGCATAGGGCATCTGTTTGAGGCCAGTAATCCTCTTGGTGAGGTACGTCTGTGGTATTTCCAACTGTTGCAGGTGTCTTGTAAGGTACATCCCAAATGGGGCGTTGTACTCTATGATGAGTCTGATGAGTGATGAGTAGAGGGGCACATTAACCTCTTTTGTTCTAGATGCGAACCCTTTTGTGTTTAGGTGGGCCACATAGAAGGATTTTCTAACCACCTTGGTAATATGATTATCAAAAGAGAGATTACTATCTACTTGGATCCCCAGATCCGTTATTTCATTTTCTGTATTTAGGGGACTACCACGTATGTGGTAGTTTGCAGGTACTTTGTCCAAAGGGGATGACTATGCACTTTTTGGCATTTAGCTTGAGGCCATGATTTTGACACCAGGTATTCATCTCAGTGAGACCCTTCTGGAGGATGTTTATATCAGCCGGAGAGTCAGTTATGGCCCCCAGTTTGCAGTCGTCTGCCAACTTGGTCAGCCATAGTCCTCCTATGCTTGTCTGTATCTCTGAGAAGTATATGCTGAACAGGAGGCGTCCCAGGACTGAGTTCTGGGGGAACGCCACTTGTAACTGGTTTAGAGTCGGACCTAGAGCCTGCAACTCTCACCGTGTGGGTTCTATCCATGAGCCAATTGGCAACCCATCTCTTGATGTAGGGGTTTATGTTCAGGCTGGTGAGCTTGTCTATAATACCAGCATGGGGAATGATGTTGAAAACTTTTGCGAGGTCTAGGTAGGCTGTGTGGACCTCCTTTCCCTCGTCTAAAGCCTTGGTAACTGTCTCAAAGAAGTCCACCAGGTTTAGGAGGCATGATCTGTCCTTAACAAAGCCAGACTGGGTAGGGTCCAATGTTTGGAGGTTCCCAATGTCTCTTTTAATGAATTCCATGATGATGCGCTCCATAGCCTTGCAGACCAGGCTAGTCAGGCTTATAGGCCATTAGTTCCCGGGGTCCATTGTGGCTCCACCTTTGTGGAGTGGGATAACTGTTGCTGTGCGCCACTCTATGGGTACGTAGCCTGTAGAGAGGCTGAGTTTGAACAGTGTGTTTAGGTGTGGGGTTAGTTCATTTTGGAGTTCGTGTAAGACACAGCCTGGGACACCATCTGGTCCCATTGAAGCTGTGTTTTTGTCATTGGATAGGGCTGCTTTCACCAGTGTGTCAGTGATTGCCGGGGCTCTACATTCTTCTGGTATGGTTATGGGCCCTTTAGGGGGTGAGGGGGGTGAAGTTTGCACTAAACCTGTCTGCTAGAATGTTGGCAATATCAGTCAGCTCAGTGTATTTTGTGCCATTCTGCACTAACTCAGAGCAGATCTGAGAGTTTCTACTTAGGATCTTGACATAGCTAAAGAATGCTTTGTGGTTATCTTTGGAGTCCTTGGCAAGTTTTCTTTCGAAGCTAGCCTTGGATGATTTTATGAGAGATCATAGTTTGTTGCTGATACTGATCAGGGATGTCTTTCCTTCTTGGGATTTTACTCTTTTCTGTACTAGTTTCCTCCATTTATTGTATAGCTTGTTTATGGCAGGGGTCCACCAGACTGGTTTCCTTTTCTTGGAGGAGTGAGTCTTGGTTTTGCTTGGGATAGCACAACCCATGCATTCTTGCATGTGCTCCTAGAGCGGCTTTGTAAGGGATTCAACAGCTTGGACAGCGTTGTCCTTTAGCATGGGGGCTGTGAACCTTTCCACTTCGGTCTTAAGTAACGTGAAGTTTGCTTTTGAAAAGTTTTTCACGGTGGTTTCCTTGATTGGGGGTGGGGGCAGAATGTGGATATCCAGAGTGATTAGTCTATGGTCTGATCTAACCAGCGAGGGGTTGACCTCCGGTGTAGAACACTGGTCACCCATGTTGGTGATGACCAGGTCCAATATGTTGTCACCTCTGATGGGAGTGTTGACCAGTTGATCCAAGGCATTCGAGTTTATAAATTCTAGGAAGCGTTGGGCAAGGGTGTTAGTACTTGAATAGTTCTCCCAGTTAATGTTTGGGTAACTGAAATCATCCAATATTAGGGCATTTGGTAGGACCTTCATATTTTCCAGTGTCTCCAGAAACGCGGAATGGGGGTCCTGGGTCATGGTGGATGATCTGTAGCAAGCTAAAATTTAAATTGCAGTTTTGCCCGTTGTTAGTTGCACATGGATGATCTCTGAGGCATTGTGCTGCACTACTAACCTGGAGGTGTAGGTATCCTTGATGAATATGGATACATCCCCACATTTTGTGTTTTGGTCTGGGTTCTGTGGCTGAAAAGTATTGTATGAGTTATAGCCTGGTAGTGCTGGGGTGCTCTCTGGGGCCTTAAGGTTTCTGTTACTGTACAGATATTGATGTTCTCCATACGGAGGAGTTCCTTGGGTGCATGCATTTTGAGGTTTAGACTTCTGGTGTTTCCAGGACCTAACCCCATTCCTCCTGCTTTGTCTGCTTTAGAGGATATATGCTTTTGCCTGCAATTTTCCTGATCATCTAACACATGTTCCTAAAAAGGTAGATAGTATGTGTAAAGCTCCTCAGTCTTTTACATTTTTGTAAACTATTTCCAAACCTGATCATATAGCCTTAGTTGATCCTAAGCACTTAGTTGGTTCCAGTCCTTTTTTTATAATGAGGATGGGAAAATTATTGATAGGTATCGAAAAAAGTGTATACTTCTGCATCTTTGATTTTCAGAATTTTAAATTGTCAAGCTCATATGTTAAAGTTTGTTCTAACAAACTGAGAAAGTATGAGGGGTGCTTTAACTGCAATTTCTTCTTGTGTGGAAAAATCTATCTGCATTCTTCTGTTGCACAGGTCACTACTCATTTTGCAGTTTGTGCATATGACTCTGTTGATACTTCTTCCAGGCTTTGGTCACTGGTATTCTTTTAAGGAGGTTTGCATGGCTTGCATTCTCAGAAACTTCCAGATGATGTTAAAAATAAAATTTTAAATTCTCCCTTGGATAGAGATTTAGCATTTGCCCCCCCCCCCCCAACTTTTTCCAAATTGTCCAAGGGATTTTCTTTCTTCTCATCCAGTTTTGGCAAATACAGATTAAACAGTCTCAACAGAAGTCAAGTAAATAAGCATTTAAGAAGAATCGACAAGGGGTTTCCAAAAAGAAGTCTCAAACCACTCAAAACCAAGGACAGTCTACCAAGTCTGAATGATAATCCAAGAGACCATGTGACCCACTCCCACCCTGGCCCCTTTGTTCTTCCACAAAATTTGAGTTTTCATTTTTCTCTTTGGCAACAGATTGTTTCAGAGAAATGGGTTCTGAAAAGTATTTGTCAAGGTTGCAGATGTCAGTGGGGGATTCCTTCTTTCCAGGGGTTCATTCCTCATCCTCCAGATCAGACTCTTTTGTTTCCACTGATCTTCATAACATGCTGTCCCAAGGTGTGGTAGAACCAGTTCCTCTTTCCAGGTGTGGAGAGGTTTCTGTTTAAGCATGTTCCTAGTGCCAAAGAAAAAAATGCTTGGAGAGTAGTTCTGGATCTTTCCTTCCTAATCCTGTTTGTGATAGTGCCCGAATTTAAAATGATGTCACTTCACAAAGTGTTACCTCTCCTTCCTCTTTCAAGTTTCCTGGTAACACTAGACTTAACAGTTGGTTATTATCACATTCCAATTCATCCAGACTCTGGATGTTTCTTAAGGTTTTGTGTGTCTGGATCACTGCCTTACTCTTTAGATCACCCACTGCACCAAGAGTGTTCAAAAAGTGTCTAGCTCCAGTTGGTGATCATTGCAGATTACAGGGTATCCACATGTTTCCATATTTAAATGACTTGCTTATCTTTGCAGAGTCTTTTTCAAAATGTCAGGAATTTCTCCCTGTTAGGTGAGAAATCTCTTGCACAGACTGGGATTCCAAGAAAACATTCAGAAGTCTTTCTTCATTCCTTCACACAGGATTTTGTTCCTGGGATGTCAACTAGACACATCAGGTCAAATAACTTTTCTACCACAGGGAAAAAATAGGTCTTTATTTAGATCTGTTTCTAAGGTTCTCCACCTAGATTTCAGTCACTGTGAGGGAATACCAAGGGATTTTGGGTCTCATGGTATCTGTGATCCTCATGATACTCCTGGAAAGACTGTACATGAGAAGGCTATAGTGGTATCTGAAATCTCTTTGTTGCCATCATCAAAATCCTTTCTTTTTACAAATCCCAGTGCTGAGGTTTGAGAGAAGAGAAATCATTTTGTGGAGAAAGCAGATATCCTTAAATCCAGGTCTCTCCTTAGTCCTCCCTGCTCCAAAGCACTCAGTCACCACAGATGATTTGGACTTTGCATGGAAAACAGTTTCAGGAGGGTTAAAAGTGCAGGGGATGTGAGACACCAAGGCCAGATTCAAGCACATAAATATCAATGTGATGCTTGCTCTGATCAAGGCACTCAACTGTCTGAGTCATCTTTCATCCCTGGACCTCTTCATGTGGTTGCAGATAATACCAGTCTTTTGGTCCATCACCAAGCAAGAGGGTACCAGGTCATGTCCCCTTTGCAGCCACATTAGCTTGGGATGTAGCTTCACAGCAAATACTCACTCTACAGGTATCCTGCAGTCTGTCAGAGCAAAATTGTGTGGCAGACAAGCTAAGCTGGACCAGGGCAGATAATCATGAATGGAAACTAGATCGGGGGGGGGGGGGGTCTTCCAAGATTTGATCCATCTTTGAGGAGATCCTCAAGTAGACCTCTTTTCCCCCTCTCTGAGCGATCAACTAGCAAAATTCTGTTCCAGGACTCCATGCAAGAAGTCCTGGAAGACAGATGCCTTTTCTTTTCTTTGGACAGGAATGTTCCCGTATACCTTTCCACTAATATTCAGGGTACTTCTGAAGATTCAGAAGAATCCCCCAGATCATTGTGGTAACTCGTTTCTGGTCTAGGCAACAGTAGTTCTCCCTTCTTTTGGAAATGACCAGGGGCAATTACAACAAGTTTCCTCACAGAATGGATTTACTCACACAAGAACAGGGGTGTGTGATACACCCCGACCTGTTCAACTTCAACTGACTGCCTAGATGATAGGGTCTTAATTCCTTCTAGGCACCTGTTTACTGAGAACATGCAACAGGTATTAATGGAGGGGAAAAAGCCTGCCTCTGGAAAATCATATATTGGCAAATGGAAAACGTTTTCTAGTTGGTGGCAACAACATAACCAGCAACCCATTCAGGGCTAGTTGTTCTTTGGTTTTACAGTATTTGTGTGAGTTACTATTCTATGGCCTTTCTTATTCTCCTTTCAAGGTTCATTTATCAGCCATTTCAGCATGTCTGCCCATGAATCCTTTACTTTCAGTGCAGTCTTGTGTCAAAATGTTCTTGAAAGGGGTTTTGCATAAGATGCCTCCAAGAAAAATGGTGAATCCTCCTTTGTGCCTTAATTTTGTATTGGAAAAGCTAATACTTGCTGCATTTGAACCAGCTAACCTGGCTAATTTGATGTTCTTAATGTGGAAAACAGTTTAACTGATTGCTCTGAATCCTGCAAGAAGGGCATCTGAGTTAGTTGCAAGCTTTTATGGTGAGTCAACCCTAGCTCATTATCCATAGGTTAGGGTTTCTTTGAGAACTAATTCTATTTTATGCCCGAGATAGTATCCAAGTTTATTTTAAGTCAAGCTGTCCAGCTCCCGTTTTCATTTCTGAACCTAAAAATGAGGGAGAAAGGATACTCCATACCTTGGATGTCTATAAACAACTCTGGTACTATATTGACAGAACTTAATTTTTAAGATCTTCAGATTTTTTTTTTTAATTTCATGTGAAAGTAAGAAGAAGGGACAATCTGTGTCAAAAGAGACTATTTCCAAATGGTTGTCTAAGACTGTTACCTTTAGTTGTACTCACCATAAAAAAAAATCTATTCCAGGCAGAGTCAAGGCCCACTCTACTAGGGCCTTCTCTTCATCTATGGCTTTTTTGAAAGGGTTGGATACTAGAAGTATTCTAGAAGCTGCTACTTGGTCCTCTGTACATACCTTTACAAAGCACTGTGTTTGATTCCTTCTCCAGTTCCATATCTAGCATTGCTATGGCAATTCTCCAGGGGCTCCTGCACTCTTCTCCTTCCACCTCCCAGCTGTAGTCAGTTATGGTAGTCTACCCATATATATGGTAAACATAGTACTGTTGCGTAAGTTGAACTTAGCATAACAGTAGATGTTCAAATGATCACTGCTGCAGAAGCCGCTCTCGCCTCCATCCCTCCTTCTTTTTGGTGTCTTTTGTGCCAGAGTGCGGACATTTTTTTTTTTTGCTCTTCCTAGCATAGTCCTTTCAGGGCTCGGCCTCTTTTTCTCTGCTGGCTCTGAAGGGCTTTGCATCCAAACTTATCTTTTTAGTTAGCTGAGCTGGAGTTGCCTTACAGTTTGGGCATATGGAAGCTGACCATCTGTTATGTCTTTGTCAGGATATAACCCGTATAGCTATGGCTACTACAACAGTGATCATTTGAACATTTACTGTTATGGTAAGATAATCTTTTACAACTGTACTTTCTGGGAAATGTTTAGTACCTTTAAGGCAGTAGGCAATCGTAGAAGAACATATTTTTGCATAAAAAATATAGAGAAGCCTAAATACCTGCAGTGAACTTTTCAGACCTCAGTAAACTCATAACTGCAGAAGTAGAAGATGGTCAGAGAGACAACTATTCTTGGCAACAAGATGGCATCATTCACTGTCACTGGTCTGTTGATAATGAATCAGTGGGAGTGGGATTTTATTGATATTGCATAGTAGCCACTGTCATTTCCATTACATTGATGGCTAAGGTTGCTTCTTAGTACTTGTTTGCTAAGAAAGCCAACACAACTAGCTGATGCATCACACAAGGGATTGCTTTTCATCCCTACCAGTCTGTGCAGTATGCACTACTATGCAATAAAATATAAAACACACACACACAAATCTAGTAGTCATGTTAACGCACTTGTAACCAACTGTTTATTAGGTTGGATAACAGATATTATTACCATCTGGCCAAACATAGCAATATCACCAGCTGTAAGTCTGACTGTAGTTGCTGCATATTTGCTTTTCCCATACACTGAATGCTTACAATAACTGTTTGCTTTGTGCACTGTGTCTTTAATGTTCCTGCTCATGCAGTCTTGGTTCTCATCTATGCTTTTCGTTGTTCTTCACTGCTTACTGTTCCTTGTATTCTAGCTTTAATCATGTAGTTCTGTGTTCTGGCTTCAGCCCACATCACGGCTGAAAAGGGTCTACTGATCTTCTCAGCAGTGAATAAACGATTAGATAAACAGTACAAGTGTTGTCAAGTTCAAATACTTCTGCGTAGTTTTGGACTGTGCTGAACTTCTGGTACAATGAATGTCAAAAATAACCTTTCATGACACCCAAGTGATTTATCATTACTTTTGCTTGAATGAATGAACACGTCTTTCATCACTTCATTAGCTGCCTGCTTCTGTAGTCAGACTTGAAATTGTGAAGTTGTGATATTCCCTGTACAACTTTGTTTATGCAGCCATGCTGAGTTATTTGACTTACTTTCCATATCATTAACTTAGGGCACTTAGAAATAGAAATAGGAACTACTGTTGCTATAACCACTAATTCATCATTTTCATTACATTTTGAAATAGAAAAAACACACACACATCTGTTTAGCAAACAACAAGAAGCTTACTTACTCCTTTTCTTCCGATATATTTATATAAATATTTAAAAAATATTTATATAAAGGCAGTGGGACTTGCGAGGGAAACTTATTTTGGAGGGGATTTGTTCATTTAGGATTGTTTAAATAGGTTAAAGGGGATACTAAGTGGAAATCAGCTGAAATTAGTTGAATGATGGCATTTAATTAAAACATGGAGACGGAGTGTAGCTAGGAGTCAGTGTTTCATCCTGTAGCGCTTCCTGACTCTAACCGTACTTAAGTATGTTCATGCCATTCTTAAAGAGCTTCAAGTTCAGCTGTCCTAACAGCTCTTCAGGCATTGGTCCTTTTTCAGTAGATGTAAGCTCTTTCCTACTCCTCTTCCAGGGCTTGGTGGTACATGCTGTCATCAAGTCTTTGCTCCTTATTTTCTTGGACCACCATCCTGCTTTTTATGCTGTGTTGAAGCGTGACTTGTGTGTCACAACCCCTCTTCTGGACCCAGCACTGAACAGCATATGCATAGAAGAAGGGGAGAAGGGATTTTCTGCACAGCCCAAAGCCTACAGTGTTAGATTATGCACAAAATAATGATTTAGGTGCTTGCTTCTCAGAGAGAAATGAGACAGTCTAACCAGGCTGATAGGGAAACAAATTTCACCTCCTTACTAAATGGTAATTTATGACTGGCCATTTTCCTCTGTAAGTTCATGGTATCATGACTTCTGTGTTTTGTAAATAATATTAACTAAGCTAATTAAATATATTCAACACTCAGTGTTTCCGAAACTGGGGATTTAAATGTAATATGGACTAAAGATTATACCTCCTTCAGGCTTTTGCACACACTTGGCACAGTAGATCAGACACTGATGCTTCTTCATTTACCTTGCTACCTTGCCAACTTACACAGAAATGCATTCTCATTTTTATGATTGTACTAGGAGGAGCTCTTTCCTGATTCACCAAATAGGCTGGTCTCCTTGTCCTCGTCCTTTCTAAAATCCTCTGTGCTCTTCACCAGTCTCTGTCAGGCCAGAATCACTTACTGCTTCTTCCTCATCCACCCTAATTTGGTTCCAGCCTGCATAACTGAAATGAATGAGAGACCTTTGAGTCATGTGTCGAAATTGTGCAAAGTCCTTATCATATTTAATGTGCAATTTCTTCATACCAGGTTGTACATGTACTAATCTCCTAAATGAGCATTTGATTTGTAGTGTGCATGTTTGGTAAAACACAAAAACATGTTTTGGTTGTCCCTAGTATTTTACACCCCTATTCCCCTCCATATTTATCATGCTTGGTATATGTATACATTTTTCTCTTTCTATTTTTAACACAATATTACAGTCCTAGCCACCAGTCCATGAAACCCTTTTGCCATAGACTTTTGCAATGTCCAGTATGTCTTTACATAAAGCTTTCAAATGACCTTTCAAAGTTTCACTTTCTACTTTTGTTTGAAGTTATATATGAATCTTCTTTTTTGTTTCTCTGTTAAATGTTTATCTCATAAAGATTCCATGGGTAGCAATCTTTTTTTTTCATATTTTTCAAGAAAGTTTTCTATTAAAAACAGTCTAATATGTCACAAAATGTTTCTTTGTTAATAAGAATAAATGGTCTTACCTCATGTGCTTTTACAACCAAAGGAGCTATTAAATTGTCCCACACTTCATACCTGTCCATTTCTTTGTCTTCTTTACTTTGAACCCTTACCACATACTTCTGTGTTTCATTTTCTTCTGCCTTCTTTTCTGTTACTCCACTTCAGCCTTCTTTTATTTTCTTTGCATATGTTTTCTTTTCCATCTTGCCACTATTCTTCAGGATTGTCTCTGCATCCCCCTTATGTATTGTCTCCATAATTTCCCCCCAGGAAATATCTCCTTCATTTTCTTGCTCACCATTTTCTTAAGTAAATCATCTCGCAACCCTCCCAACTTGAGGGTTGTAATTATACATCCATGATTTGCTGAGTCATCTCCATCAAACAAGTTTCTGTGAAACCTTTACTCAGAATCCTGCACACATTCTTTGGCCTCAATATTTGCTTTCTCCTTCATTTCTTTCACTATTCTATTGTCTCCTTCTCTCTCCATCTGTCTTCCTGTTTCTCTGCTCCTATCTGTATCTGAAATGGAACAGGAAGTGCTACTGCAAATCGGGTTCTATTCACAACAATGCAAGTAGGGGAAGTTCCACAATGTCTTTGCCAAATTTCCCCTAGTAGTAGAAATACCAGCTTGGTTCTCCATAAAAAAGAGGCTACTAGCTTAATGGGACTAACCTGCTCAACAAATGGTAAATAAGTAAAAGGGTGCCTTTTCAGAGGTGACCCAAGTGCACAGTCCGGTTAAATTACTTGCTCAGAGTCACACAGTAGGTAAGTAGAAGTTGAAGCAAACCCTTCATCCTTGATTACAGGAAGCAACTCATTCACTGCTCAGAGCCTTAATCTTCTGCACTAAGTGCCAGTTGTTATTTATTTATTAAATAGTTAGAACTTTACATTGCTAAAGTATGTTTTGCTTCAAAAAGTGTACAGTATGTAAATACTTGTATTGGGATAGTACTTTATTTAGGACAGATGGCATAGATTTTATATGGAAACAGTTCCTTACATGTTATAGTCATAGCATAATAAACCGTACCCAAGGCCCATGTAACCAGAACAATATTGGAAAGAAGTATACAAGTGAAGGCCAGGATTTGACAGCATCTGGATGCCATAGAAAGAAAAGAGCTTAGAAATCCCACACAAATATAACTGTCAACTTTTTTGCTCAGAAATTAACAATGAAGCCATAGATAACTGGGAGAGAGGTCCAACACTGAGGACAATCATGAAGTATTACTTTGATTCATGTAGAAGTTTAGTAGGGCACATTTTGTATCACAGTTGTTTAATGCATAGGAAGTATGAAACTTTAATGTCTGTCTTGATTGGGTGACTTTAGTCCTCAATGATTTACTAGAAAATCAAACATGTTATGCCAGATATGAGGCAAAGTTAGGGACATTTGAGAGATATGTATCCAAAACATGTATTAGAAAAGCACTTGTCTAACTTGCAGGTTTCAAAGTGAACAACCTTACTGCAAGTTAATATAAACTTGGGGGAAAACGGTTAAAATTAAAAAATGTAAAAACATGAAACATAGTTCTTTTTAAGATAACAAGTACTCTTAGCTGTTTGGACTTAATGAAGGAGTAAATATAATCTAGTTCCAGGTTTCAGTATTATGAGTTGGCTTCAGACCTGCTGAGAAATCCTAAGAAGTCATTCTACATTTTTGTGTGTCTCAGGACCACATGTTTTCCCTGCTTCATTTTGGAATAATTTAATGGTTTTGGTTGAATAGATGATGCTTGGCTCTGATGGTAAAACTTTTTTTTTTGTTTTTATTTTGTTGTGCTGATGGAAAAATCTTATCATCCATTGTACTTTTGTATAAACGTATAAATCTATTTCCCAAAGAGGAAGCTAGTTATTCACTGTGTAATATAATACACTCCTTGCAGGTGTTTTAGCCGAGGCACTAGGGTCTTATGTCTGCTGCTCTTTCTTTGGAAGTTTTTTAATACATTGATTTGGATTTGTAGCTTGTTCCTGTTTTTTCTATGTACTTTGCTTTTTTGGTCATATATTAATCATTGTGTAAAGACTTAAAAATCCATACAAGGTCACATCTATGCAAAAATTGTGAATAGATTAAGCTTCTGAAATCTCTTCTCATATTTCATGTGTTTCACTGATCCTATTTTTTAGCGAACCACCTTTGTTCCATCTCAAGTCTCACTAAGTTACTAACATTGCATGAACAGAAAGCCCCTCTATGTTGTATTGATCAGACAGTGCAAAGAAACTATGGTATCAGCTTCAGGAGTTATATCTTTTATTATAATATATAATTTTATAATATACTGCAGGCATGGCACAACTTCCTTGCTTTTTAGTTCACTTTTGTTGTGATTAGCTTACAGGAAACAGTGATACACAAGTCATTAAACAGTCACAGTCTGATTTACAAGTTTATCTAAGTGATTTGTATAATTGCTTATTAGCTTGTAGGGATTGTTTTAAGTTTAATTGATACAATACTTATTCAGTAGAATTTGATTGCAATATTTGATCCATTCAAAAAGGAGCTACTATTAGAAGTCAAGTTAAGCTTTTTGGAATGGTGCTGTTGAGGAAAAAAAAAACAGAATGTTTACATTGATTTCACTCACAGTTTTGGTGTGTAAGTCAAGTCTTTCAACAAGCTCGATTCTTTCAGTATTCTTGCAGAGAGTACAGCTTCAACTACCCAGAGATAACTGCAACAGAAGTGTTGTAGCTATAGTATATCAGAGAATGTAACATATTTAATAAAATTTATTTAACTGGTGCTTTCCTATTTTTGTTTTTCTGATATATTGTTCTAGTTGTTTGTTTTATTATTCCATAGATTAGGTATTGTAGGATCATGTAAATTACCAGAATTGTTTAAATTAATGCAGGTAAGGTCATGAAAAGGGGTACCACTCAACAGAACATTCTGTACAGAATATTTAGACTCTGTGGAAAAAAAACGAATAAAATAAAGTCCATATTTTTGATGAATATTGTTCTTTGATACTATTTCTTATAAACACAGTCAGCTGTTTCAGCCTTTCTTGATTCAGTAAAGCAGAATGTTGGCACTGACTGGCAGCTAAGAAGTATTTTCAGACATCCTTGTAAACAACACAAATTAAAACCTTGATTTCTGAAAGAGGCTCTAAACCTCCTCTTCAGGTGTGATTTACTATGCTACCTCTTAAATCAATGCCATACTTCTTTTCATATAAATGTAGCTGCATTTTTGTTGTGTGCTGAAGATTGATTTTCATATTAATTGAAATATGTCTTTGACTGATTTTGTTGTATGGCAGAGCTTTTTTCTTTCTAAATCTCCAATGAAATTGGTTCATGCCCAGCTGAAATTTCCTACTTAAATAAATAAATGCATTATTGTGTATCTAACAGATATTCACATATAGGTAAATAAGCAAATAAAGCTGCTTTCAAATTGAAATCATTTAAGGTGAAATGACCTTCAAGCTCTTTGATGTAAAGAGCTGTATTTCCATGAAGCTGAGGTAACCTTACAGACATTACTAAGCTTTACTAAATGATGGTTTAGAATTGATTGTAAATCAGGATATGCTTTTAGTTATTTTTTTTTCTTTTCTGTATTGTTCCAGACCATGGGAATAAAACACATGTACTTTAGTTCTACATCTTTTCTTTAATTATTGCACAGTTTGTACCAAAAATATGGTGTAGGTAAATTGCCAAGTCTTCAAATTACGTACCCATGGTTGCACATGATGTGTGTGTGTGTAGTTTGATAGGATAAACTAGTATCCTATCATGAATACATTTCTCTCCCTTATGCCCACTGAGTTCTGGGAAATATTCCAGCTTAGGGTTGCCACCTTTTCAAATGGCCAAAGTGGGACATTTTTGGTACAAACATCAGATTTTACAGGCCGACACATACCCACAGTCAGTACAAAGGATAGAACTTAACTTTTTTGCCTAAATAAAAGCTTATTCTTGTAACATTTTAGTTGCTTATTCTGTTTCTTATAACATTTAGGTATTTTAGATACAGAATAACTGTTTTATGCAACTATTGCATAAAATATAGGAAATAATTTTGTCCTAAAATCTCAGGACATTTGCCATTTTTACGATTTTTTGTCAGGACACAACTGCCCAAAGTGGGACAGGTGGTAACCCTACTCTAGCTCCTCTGTGACCTAACATAGATAAAACAGGTATAGGAGAATGATTTGACTTTTAAAGTTACCCTTTTTTTCATTTTCTATAATTGAGGATCTGATGAGTCCAAACAGTATGCATCTCAGGTAGACAATGTAGGAATTTCCCAAGCAATTTATGTCTTTCTGGCTGATTAAAAGCAGTATCTTATGTATCTAGAAATGAATGTAGAAACCCATTGTACAAGTTTAGAACCCTTGCTGTGGCATTCTTTGGGAGTGTCAGCTTAAGGCATCTGTGAAGTTGGTAATCTGAACACAGTTTACACTTTGTATGTTGTTGTAAACATTATTTATAAATTTAGGGAGTCATTCTAGGATGATGCTTTATCTTGTGTCATGTGACTTTCTAGGAAGCTCCAGGAAGACTGACACCATTTACTTAAGTTTACCTAAAACTGTCTGACCAGCCTCTAACAGGGCTTCATGTCATATATTATTCTGTTTTCTCATTGTAAATAACTGCTTGAGAATAATTCTGTTTGTGTGGAATGCAGATAGAGCTCGCTGTTGAATGGTCAGTTATCGAGTTTCTCTCAATCCAGAAGCCCAGCATTTCTTTGTGTTTCCTGGAATGGCAGGGTAGTTGAAGTTTCAGAGGAACCTGTAGCAGTTGACAGGGTGACCTCTGATTCTTTAGATGCTGCTGATAGCTATTAACGTTTTGCCTCCATAAATGGGACAAACCAAAAATAAGGAAGGAAAAAGGTTTCAAATTAATGTGGCCCACCTAATCACAAAAGGGTTTGCATCCAGATCGAAAGAGATTATTGGGCCCCTCTACGCATCACTCATCAGACCCATCATAGAGTACAATGCCTCATTTGGGATGTACCTTACAAGACACCTGCAACAACTGGAAAGACCACAGAAGTACCTCACCAAGAGGATCACTGGCCTCAAGCAGATGCCCTATGCAGCTCGACTGAAGAAACTCCAGCTGTACTCTGTTGCATACCGCCTACTCAGAGATGATCTCTGCCTGACATACAAGACCATGTCCAACCCAGAATTGATTGACTTGCTCCACCTAAAGAAAACCATATCCCCTCGAGCCACATGCTCCAGGAATCTAAACCTGACCACAACAATAAATAGGACGTGCTGAGGGAAAGATTCCTGTCCCGGAGACTTCCCATGCTCTGGAACAAGATTCCAATCTACATTAGGCAGAGCATCCTCGCAAACCCTCTTCAAGAGAAACCTTGACGAGTGGATGGGAAACAGAAAGTTTACCCCAGGGATCACTTCAGTGGCTGTGCTGGGCAGAGGCACAGGGAACTAATCTAAGGGGGCGGCGAAAGCCAACACATTCTGGCTAGGTTTATAAATGCCTTCAGGCAGATAGCCTAGTACCTACCTATGAACCCTTTTACATACTAATATTAACTTAGAAAGTTTATATAAAAAGAGAATATGAAGGAACATGTTTTTTTCTGAAATAAAAGAAGTCTGTAGAAGTCTGTAACTAACTGTCAGCATTTACTGACTGAAATCTACCACCTTTTTTTGAAAAAAATATCCAGTTTGAGGAGGAATGGAGGAAATGTTTTAACCATAATAGGGATGTCCCTGGACATTTGGGGCAGGTGAGCGGTATATGCTGCTGTTGAGAAGGCGGTAGGAAAGGAGAGGTCACCTGTCCCATTATTATAATAGTGACCCTGCCATTGACATTGTTACTAGCTACTGATGTGGGTTTCTCATTTGGAACAGATACTGGAAAAGTATGCTGTGAAGTCCTGCCATCTAGAGGCAGAGGCTCATTCTTTTTTCTTTGTTTTTCCCTGAAGAGATTGCCTTATGGGACTGCAGCAGTGTACTATACAATTGCTAATCTTTCCAACCCGTAATGTCTCTGTTTATTAAGTTGTATGTTGCTAGTGTCATGTTGTTGACACTTAGCTGCAAATGACAGATAAACTAAACATGATTTGCCGTTCAGCAGTTTATTACACTCTACATATTGTTCAAGTGCCCTAATTTTTAATGCATGCTGCTTAGCTACAGTAATCTGTTTTAGTGCTTTGCATATTAAATGGTTATAAATGCATTTGTGAATATGCAAGTGTAATGCTGTACTAAGTTGCTGTGCTGTGATAATCCTGCTGTTTTTTTATCCGAGTTCAGTGGAGAAAAATACCACTGCCTGCATACTTTACATTTTTTTTACTTTGCTCAGTGCAGAATTAATGTTCATTCAGGATTTCTTTCCTTATTTATTTAACATTTGATACATTGGTAGGTCTATGACATCACCCTGAAGCTTTTACATAAAGTGACAGACACTACAGTACAGTAATTTAATATAACATACATTGATTATATGCTAAATACAGTTATTAATGCAGATAAACAGTATCCAGATTGAAATACAATTATATTGTTCATTAAGCATTCTTAGCTTTTGGCAGAGAAGCACATTTTACAAGATAATTGTTTCTTATACATAAATTAAAGCAGTTTTTTTGAGATTCTAGAGGTTGGAAGGGACTGCGTCAGTATTCTTAGCCTTCGTGTAGATTACAAATATATTATGTTTGTCTTTTAGGTAAAGTTTTAAACTCTCTGGAAAAATGATTTTATGTCCTTAGGAGTTAATAGGTGGCTATACTGTTTGCAGAAATTGATATTGCATTGAATAACGTTACACTGTTATATACTATACCTTTTTTGTTAGCAATATTAAGTGTTTTTGGAGCTGCATTTTTGGGTATTGTACAACCTGACAGGGCAACTATCCTAAAGCTTTTTTTTTTCACACAATGGCCACTGCTGCGTGCCAATCATCAGCCCTTTCACCACCATTTAGCTCATTCTGTTCTAATCACCAGGCCAAGAGATAACTGGGAGGGACCATCCATAATGCAGCCATCTGGGGTTGGTTGTGTTATTTTCTGTTTTGCCCTGATATCCTTGCATTCACTTGGCTTAGCACATAGGAAGAGGTCATGCACTGGGCTAGACATGAAGGATGTTTCTTTCAGTTCTACAAGAGTCATTTCTTGCATGTAGTCCCTCCCCGCCCCCTAACCATGGGAGGCAGTTTCCCTGGTCTCCACCAGGGAAGTCTCACTTACAGTTATTCTGCCAAGTACATGCAGCTTTCCACCCTGGGATAGGTGAACAGGCCACAACTCTTTGTTCCTCTCCTCCTTGCCTGGCTTCTCTAGTGTTGGAGACATTACTCAAACTCTAGTCGCCTTCATTGCTGTCAGGGTTCCACTCTTTACACCATGAAGTCATCCAAATGCCTCCAAGTTACTGTCCACACGTGTGTGCATGTTTGTATGTGTGTGACGGAAGTGGAAGTTGTGATTGGAAGAACAATGGATGACATTACTTTACTCAGTTAATGAAAAGTAGGGTAATACTTAAATGAGGTATGCATCCCCCATTTAGAGTTTTGTACTAAAATGGTCACAATGAAACATATTCATAGTGGTATAGTTATACTCTTATTAAAATCTGTCATACACTCTTCTTAGATATGAGTTGAATTACACTGTAAATGGAAATCTTATAAGACAAGCAATGAGGCAGATGATGTATATTTGTGTGCTGGAGGTGTGTCTTCACATATTGAAACATTCTGAGGGCCCATACTAGCTTCTAGAAAGATAGTAGGATAGTGGATTGAGGGCACTATTGTAGAAAGGCAGTTCATCAAGGCCGTTGGGTCAAATTTGGTTTGGCTAAATGTCAGAGTCACTGAAAGGGCAGTCTGACAAATTTCTTTCTGTATTATTTGTAGAAATCACTGTGACCTTGGAGTTAGAATTTGGTTTTATGGGATTAGATTTCTGGGTTAGTGAAAGACTTGATGTTAGGAATAAAGTTCAGGTTAGGGTTAGAACTGGTTTTAGGGTTCATATTACATTTAGGTTAGGGTCAATTGTGGACAGTCTTAGAGTTAGGTGCATGTTTAGGGGTAAGGTTACGTTAGGATGAGAAAATTTAGGGGCTGTTTACGTCTTGCTTGTTTGTAAGTTGCATATTTTAAAATTACATTTATGGTTATGGTTTTGTGCATTTTTATTCAATGTGTTTCTCATCTAATTGGTCTTCTGTGTTAGGGCTTTTAATCAGTGTGGACTCACTTGGGATTTGATGATGTGGTTTTAATTTAATTAACAAGGATCCTTCTAGAGACATTTTGTTTTGGATCCTAGCAAAAGATGTGTGGGAATACATGCAGTATAGCATTACAATATAAAACTGTTTAAAACCTGAACAGAACATAAAATGTAATCCTAGAGTCCCTTGAGAGTTGTACATCAGCGTGAAATGGAGTGTATATATTGTTATCACCAGCAAGGCTCATTTACTGCATTCTGAACATCTTGGATTACACAGTGCATTTTTTGAAACTGTTCAAAACAAAAAAAAAAAGGATTATGGATGCATTACTGTCTTTCTCTACTTGATTTAGACTGCCATTTAGAAACTGGAGAGCAACTGGTTTATGATAGCTCTTTACTTGTTAGTGAGTATCAGTAAACATGAGACATAAACAGTGCATCTCTGACGATGCTTTCATGTATACAACTTTTGGTAAATATATTGGTAATTAGAGGAGAGTTAGGAAAATGTGTTTAAAT
The DNA here is from genome assembly GCF_019279795.1 of Protopterus annectens. Classification (NCBI taxonomy): domain Eukaryota; kingdom Metazoa; phylum Chordata; order Ceratodontiformes; family Protopteridae; genus Protopterus; species Protopterus annectens. The sequence goes on along the minus strand of NC_056744.1, from coordinate 121,154,809 downwards.
GTGATGCTCCTCTTCCAATGATAAACTGTTGCATGGGATTCATAGCTACATGTCAAACGGTTAAATATATGCAACCATAATGCTTAGGGCTTACAAAGAAAAGTGAACGCGTAAGTGATTCTGCACTTCCTTCTTATGCCAAAAATGTTCATTATTTGCAAGTAGGGCATAGTTTTCCATTCAGGAGATGTGCTTAAAACAAGTGCTTCTGTAAATGACTTAGTTTGATGTAAGCCTTCATCATTCTGTATGTGGCTCACAGAATGTACTTTCTGCCATTACCTTCATGTTGCAGATGGTAAGGGAGAAAGCAGTCTGAAGAATCTTTATTCATAAAGACTGGAACTGGAACAACATACTGGAAGCTGTAAGACAGGATACTCTTCAAATAATGAGGAAACTTCTCTGTGTGGAAGATGTAAGCTTCCTCAGAGTTCAGGCACCTAATAAAAAACTTTGTCATTATCCAAACTAATAACAGGTGGTAAAAATGCTTTCTTTAAAACTTTTCAAAGTATAAGTCTAATAATGCATGTAGGGAAACACAAGCTGGTTCAAGTTTAATCTTCTTTATTAAAAACATGCAAACAAGCGATCCAAATAGTAAGTGAAAAAACAGAATAAAGTGTAGAAATTTGCCATTCCATTTATATACCTGTTTAAAAGCATGTTTAAAACCACGGGAGTAGCATACTTGGGTAGCTGTGTTGTAAAAGACAATTAGCATGTTTACCTGCTAAAGATCCCTTCCCTCATACACCAGTGTGATGTTTGGCACAATGCTGCCCTACGTCAAGCTGTGTGACTCTAAGATGTGTTAAAACTAAACTAAACTAAAAGTTAACAAAACAACTAAATAGAAAATGGCACCAAAGCATGACTGTCTCCGTAAAAAACTCAGGTTTAATAAAAATGTAACAAGGTACGCGCTTTCACACAGTAGATGTGCTTCTTCAGACAACAAGTTACAAAATCAAATGAATTAAATAGTACATCCATCCTAGATCATAAATACAGCTAACCAGTAAAAATACATTTCCAGTAAAACAATAAAGGAACTCTTACTCATTTAAAGAGAACCCTAGCTTTCAAAGCTGGTTTTATAGAGGCTCTGTCATTAATACCAGGAAACCTATCTGCCTGCATATTAATGATCCATGATAATTCACGTTTCTCGGTGAAATTTCTAAAATCACCACCACGAATGTTAGGATTCACCATTTCTATCACCCTAAATCCAAACTTATGTTCTTGTCCATACTCCATATAATGTTTAGCTAAGGCATTGTGCTAGGGGTCTCTTTAAATGAATAAGAGTTCCTTTATTGATTTACTGGAAATGTATTTTTATTGGTTAGCTGTATTTATGATTTAGGATGGATGTACTATTTAACTCATTTGATTTTGTAACTTGTTGTCTGAAGAAGCACATCTACTGTGTGAAAGTGCTTACCTTGTTACATTTTTATTAAACTTGAGTTTTTTACGGAGACAGTCGTGCTTTGGTGTCATTTTTTATTTAATTGTTTTGTTTCCTGGTTCATTGGCACCATTTATTCTGCAGGAGTTTCTCTTTTTCTCTTCATAAACTAAAAGTTAATTTAAAAATTACATATTAATAATTGCTAAAACTTCCTAAAAGCATTTCATTGTAGTATCAAAAAAGAAAAAGTTAAAACAAGTCTTCAAAATTCCATAGAAATCTTTTCTACCAACATTAAGAAACTTTTTTAACATAGACCACTTTTGTCTATTAGAGCTTCTTCAGGTTTGTGTGTCAAGTGGGAAAAGCAACTAAAAATTAAATAACAATACATAACACTGCATTTTGTTGGGCTAAAATCAATACATATTATTTAAAAACATGTACAAAAACCCCATCTTAAATAAAAAAAAACTATCACTCTCTTGAGAATATGTCTATTCATCTCAAATGATAAATCTGTTAAAGAATTTTAAAATAAAATACCCTCAGAAATATCTAATTGTCTCTCTCTCCTCTCTCTCTCTCTATATATATATATATATATATAGGTCCACTTTTTAATTTTGAAAGACCAAAATCTCGAGTTTTGAGATGCCGAACTCAAAACATCGAGATTTTGGAATCTCAAAATTAAAAAGTGAACAAAAAAAAGAAGAAAAACAGCTAAAATAATCAATTACTGTTCTCTTCACTGTAGCGTGATCTCAGAGTTAGTATATTTAAGTAGGGGGGTGCAGGGGGGGGGGCTTGCCCCCTGCAAAAACATTATTTTAGTTGTTTTTCTTTTTTTGTTCACTTTTTAATTTCGAGATTCCAAAATCTCGACTTTGTGGGATCAGTATTTTGAAAGTCGAAATTTTGGTCTTTCGAAATTAAAAAGTGGACCCATATATATATATATATATATATATATATGAAAAGTATATTGGAAAAAAACAGTCACATGCTCACACAGCAGTGATATTCGCTCAGGTCTGCAAACCCTACAAAAAATGTGTAAACAGGACCCCATTTAAAATTTATGAATGTTATAATGTTGGAGCTAATATAAACATGTAGTATATTTGCCCCTAATACTCAGAATTTGCCTAGTTAAGCTCAAACACTGTGCATTAAAAAGTTACAACCCAAAAATGCTAAACTGTCACACAAATCATGCATGTGTTATATGGAATCTAGCTCTGCTGTTTGTCAAACCAAAAGGAGAAAAAAATGCAGCATTAATCTATCGGTTTAAATATTCAGAAGTTAATTTGTCGAAGCCAGCTAAAATAAGTAGCAGCCAACCCCTTATTACTATGAATGTAGCTGTTAAAGCTGTCCCTGTTTGAACTAAAACATTATAAACAAGAATTAATAAAATGTCATAACATCTGCGGAGTATACACACACTGCTCAAACATGGTTCTACCGTGATCAAAAGCCCTAGTTATAAAAAATATGAGAAAGTGTCTTATAAATGTGCCCTGATTCTAATAATAGTAAAAAATTAAGATATAATTAGAATAAACATTTAAATAGTTATTATAAACAGATAAATATTTACGTACAGATGTATCCGCCAAAACAACATTAATAATTAAGACACTACCATAATATTAAATATTAAAATTTTAAAATTAAAAAAAATATTTACAAAGTTAATAGTTAATAAAACTGTTAATAATTGCAAATAAATAAAGTTCACGCCTTCATTTTTGTAAACAATGGGGCAACTTTCTTAGCTCTAGTATACTTTTCAGTGAACAATAATAGTTTAGTCCAGGCTGTCTAAAACAGTTCAGCCTTTGGTGCTACATATTCTGCAGATGTCAAGACATTTTATTAATTCTTGTTTATAACTTGCTTGCTTAGTGTAATCCCAAAGATTTTTCTTTTTCTCACCTATGACAATCTTGTAAGAAAGTGGTGTTTATTCAGTCTTACGGCAGTGTTTTTCTGCATGAGCTATGCAACATTTGAAGTCTTTGTTTCATTGAAAGTTAAGGATTTAAACAAAGCCAGTTTTATTACTTGCATGACGGACCTGGAAGAGAGCACTAGTGAATTTAGTAAAGGTGGATTAACTAAGCACGTTTTAAACCTAATCTAATTTAAAAATGTTAACTTCTGCAGAAATGCAAAGAACTAGGGCAGATTTTGTGCAGAAATACTTGTCCTTTTCTGTTCGCAGACTTGCACTTCTGAAATATTTATTGTCTCTTCAATAGTAATGTACGTTTCACACACCAGTTGTCACCTGCTGAGCAGATGTGCTAATATCTGCTTTCACTTATATTACAGAGGATACCTCACTAGGCAAAAAACTCAGTCACTACGCATGGTTTAATTCATTGTGGCCATATGCCGGAAAATGTAGTTGTTCATTCCACCAGCTGGTGTCCAAGGAAAAGGCAATTAGAGCAGAAAATGAACTTTTGCATCTCTTAATACCTTCATATTATGCTAGCACTGTAGATACAGGATAAGTATGCAATCCCTTTGTATTCAACTTACCTCTCTTCTGTGTTCACTCACACACACGTGCACACAAACACACAAGTGTGTGCTCAAAATTTTGTCCGCTGATATCCTTAGCTTTTAAATGTGTGTTGTGGCTTGGCGAGAGTAAGGGTGTCTTTACAGCTTCAGTATTTTCTGTCTTATTGTAGTGTTTTTGCACCTTCCCTGCTACTTTGCTTCCAAATGACTCTTGTCTTATTTTCTGTTACTGCCTGCATTACACACCTTGAGCAGGGTTATTCAGCAATGTTCTGTAGCACTGGATTGCATTAACCTAGCATACAGTTAGGCTCACAATAATTGTAATACCTGATTGCACATTGAGACTTCCTGGTAGACTAATGCTAATTAAACAAGCTGACATTAGCTGACATGTTGTAGATTATTATTATCATATCCAAGCTTAGCTGCCTTATTTCTAGTAGTTGGAGAACATGTTCTCTCTTAGCACGCTGAATTGATTAGTTTTTAACATCTTGCCGGACAAATTCTGACTGCGCTTTTTCAAGTATGTGCTGAAAAGTCATGTTTTGTGCACAAACAAATATGGCAAAGGTTTGCTGAATATTCAGAAAAACAATGACAAATGAAATGATTTAACACCTGTTGTAAAACTACCTTATCCTCTGATTTTGCTTAATATGTGGACAGTGTAGTATTCTCAGTGTATGATGGAGAGATGAGTCTAAACATTGTCATTTTCCCCCAAAACATCAAAGGAGGATTTTGCAGCAATATTAGGACTCTGTTGCCTGGGTTTTTATCTCACTTCTTTTAATTTTTTTTACATTTAGTTCATAATCCTGAATCTTTAAGAGGGCCTGTCCAATGTTCCATAAATAATCAGAGCCAGTTTTATTATGTCCCAGTTTACATTCCATTCAATGACACATTATACATTTGTACTCTTACTTTTAAATGTGCTTGAGCATTTTTTTTTATTTTATCATTTTAGTATTTGCCATGTTTTGTTCAGTTTCTTTAAAGTTTTATGATACACCGCATCAGATTCTTAGCCTTAACTAAGTGCATCAAACACTGGTTAGCAAGGATCGATTTCTTTTTTGTGAGTATGGATGGATACGCTACTCAGTACATGGGCATGTATTCTGTAGTAAGGAGACTGGTGGGTGAACAGTCAACAGTTAACTGTGATCAACAATAAAAGTATTTCTAGTTAATTTTGTAGTTTGTGGGAAATACTGATGGGACCACTAAACCACAGAAAGCCCTATCCGCTTGGCCACTGAAGTGGGGAATGACTTGTTTTTCACATGTACTACTAAGACTAATACTGAGTGAGGATTCTCAACAAGCTGGTCTACTTGAAACTCCAGTAGTGTTAATCAAATGGAAGTCACCCTGCAATGCAGAACTGTTCTTGCAAACCACTTGCTTACATTTTCTGTAGGTGCAGACCTTATAAAAAAAGGATGAATGGGACCTGGTCAGACTCCAGCTCAGAAAGGACCAATGGGACTTGGTCAGCCTCCAGCTCAGAAAGGACCAATGAGACCTGGTCAGCCTCCAGCTCAGAAAGGACCAATGAGACCTGGTCAGCCTCCAGCTCAGAATGGACCAATGGGACTTGGTCAGCCTCCAGCCAGAAAGGACCAATGGGACCTGGTCAGGTTCCAGCTCAGAAAGGTTTATTATTTAAAGAAAGGGCTTTGATAGCTGCAGTGATATGCATTCAGAACAGCTACCACAATGGAAAAATTACTACCATTTTTGTCCTCCCTTCTAACATTAAAAATAAGAGTGTTATACTTATCATGGGAGCAGCTGCACTTAGACTGATGCACTGTGAATGTGTCATCAGGTATGTGTATGCATGTTTATCATTAATGCATCAGAGAGCACTGCATCTTAGTGAGAAGGGACTGACAAGAAATGAAGCTCTGTAGTACAGTGCCATTTCTAAAGAAGAAAACTGATTTCTTTTTTTTTTTCCATGATAGCATTATGTAACAGCAGTGAATTCTTTCTTAGTGTGGGTAATGCATTTTTACCAAACTTGGTATTGTTTTACCTCAAGGGCTTCATCTTTGTGATGAAACCACATAGGTTGTGGATCATACAGCATTTCTTACACAAATGGGATCTGTAGCTTAATAATTTGATGAACCAAGAGGGAGAACTGTTTTAATTAGTTTTCGTCTTCGTCTAGTTTGTTATTGGATGCATCCTTTGCTATTGCCTACATATATTTGTGAGTAGTAATAATTAGACAAGTATACAGAGCTTTGCAGGACTATAAGAACTCATGTCTTTCTCGTATGTAGCTGTCTGGATTCACCATACTGATGAATGTTGCTCCTGTAACTTCTGCTTTACTTTCTGACTGACTGATTGATTGGATTGATTAACCTACTGAGCAAGTGATTCTATTTCACGAGTGCTCAGTAGAGAACTCTTATCTGTTTGGTTACTTTCATTCGTGTTTGCATTTCATTGTAAAATGTTAGAAAAACTTCATAAATGGAAATGTCAGTATGGGCAGTTTAATCAGGACTATGCAAAAACAGCAAATAAAGAAAACTTTCTTAATACTGTTTAGCCAGATGAGTCTTCATTTTTCCCTCTATTTTGCATTGTGAAATCAATGCCCATAGCTATAAATATTCTAAGATATATGACTAGGAGAGGAGATAGTGTTAGACTGAACATAGTGACACATATAAAAATAAAACAGTACATGGTGGAGAAGGTTGTGTGCGAAAGAGAAATTTAGATAAAGGGAGATATGTAGAAGAAGCAAAGATTTCTGACATATTATGCTCATATTACAAGATGGATAAAGCTATGTTTACCATCTTGCTCATTTCAGATTAAGACTAGGACTTAGAAACTAAGGTCAAACTGGGTAGTTTAATCAATCCCGTAAGAAGGGTTTTTGAGTTTAAATGACTTTTTAAGTGATTAGTGTTGCTGAGTGTCAGACTGAAAACTGTTTTGAAGTATGGTGGTGGTGAGAGTAGTGCTGTGAAGGTGTGGTCTCCTTTTGAGGTTTTTATTCTGTTTGTTGAAGCAGCAGTTTGGCATAGCAAAGGGGCCAGTTGTCTGTATGTTAGAAAATAACACAGTTGTCTGCAAATGCAGGGTCTTGATTGTGGTTCTGCCATCTGCATTTAGTAGCAGGGGTTTCTGGTTTCCTTCCATATAAATGAAACGATGCTCCACTGAATTGTTTGTAGCTGTGGGTACGCATGTGAGTGTGTGCATCCTGAAATGTACTGGCATCCATTACAGCACTGTTTCTCAGCATTATTTCCATTGCTGTATTGGCTTGAATTACCCAAGCAACTCACTTACACCCAGCTACTCTTAGTCCACAAATTAATATACAAACCAGAACAAAGCAAAGCTTTGCTATAATTACTGCATGCATACACCCCTGCTAGGCCACTTTGATCTGAAAACAAAATGCTCTACACTACCTACAAACCACACCTGTCAGCAAGAACCTCTCTCTGTTTCAACTATGTAGTTCAGTCCTGGAACTCTATCCCTTTATCCTTTAATTATAGTATCAACCTTTCCAGTTTCTCAAAATAAAAAAAAAAATCTACCTGACACCTGTACAACCCCCAAAACAGATGCATGACTACCTGATTACTATAACGGTGCCTTTCTCACTCTGAATTCACTGTCATCTTCATATCTAAGCAGGTAGTAATGGCCTAACATCAAAAGTAGCTCTCAGTTTAATGATACCATACTACTAATGTATGCTCGTCTACCTCTTCAGCCAACAATTGCTACTATTTATTTTCTTCTCTCATATCCTTCCATAACATTCTCATCTCTCTAATAGTAATAATAATAAACTCTCTCTACTAGTCCTTAATTTCACATCCTTCTCTCTACTCCTTCTCATTCAGTCTATTACATAGACTATTCTGCTGCCAAAATAGACAATTATTTCTCACCTACATATCTTATTAGAAATATAGTCAATATCTTGAATAAATATATATTATTTTACTTGATATAGGCTATCCATGTCTGCTACGTGTTTTGCTACTTGCAGTACATCTTGTATTACCGATCACAATTTATTCTACTAATGTTCTATAAATGTATTTCAATCTGTTGTATTTTATCTATTGAGTGTTTTTCTCCCTTTGTATATAATTACTTATCAGTTATTCTAAAATGTTTTTTCTTTGTTTATGAAGTCTATCTAACTCATTGTAAAATATTTAACCTGTTACAGGGTGTTTCTCTCCTTGTATATAGTTACTCATCAACTATTGTTTAGATGTTTCTGAATCTGCTATGGAGCTTTTCTGCCTAGGCTTCCACTGGAAATGGGCCTTTTGCGCAGTTGGAGTTTTCTGGCATTTGCCAATGGACAAATAAAGTAATAAAATAAAATAGGCGGCAGATACACTGTGACACTAAATAAAACAAGAAAGATATAGAAAATGAATGAATAAATGATTACTTCAAGGACTTCAAAGAGAAGCTAATGATGCATTTTTCCTCTTTTAATGCCTTCAGGTGTTTTAGGGATCCCGAGAAGTTCTCTTCATCCTCACTTTAATAACTGACATCTTCTCTTCATCCTCATTTCAGTAACTGGCTGCTCCTTTCTCTTCATCCTCATTTCAATAACTGGCTGCTCCCTTCTCTTCATCCTCACTTCAATTACTGACTGCTACCTTCTCTTCTTCTTCACTTCAGTAACTAACTGCTACCTTCTCTTCTTCACTTCAGTAACTGACTGCTACCTTCTCTTCATCCTCACTTCAGTAACTGGCTGCTCCCTTCTCTTCGTCCTCACTTCAGTAACTGGCTGCTCCCTTCTCTTCATCCTCACTTCATTAACTGACTGCTACCTTCTCTTCATCCTCACTTCAGTAACTGGCTGCTACCTTCTCTTCATCCTCACTTCAGTAACTGGCTGCTCCCTTCTCTTCATCCTCACTTCAGTAACTGGCTGCTCCCTTCTCTTCATCCTCACTTCAGTAACTGACTGCTACCTTCTCTTCATCCTCACTTCAGTAACTGACTGCTACCTTCTCTTCATCCTCACTACCGTAACTGCTACCTTCTCTTCTAATTCACTTCAGTAACTGACTGCTCCCTTCTCTTCATCCTCACTTCAGTAACTGACTGCTACCTTCTCTTCATCCTCACTTCCGTAACTGCTACCTTCTCTTCTAATTCACTTCAGTAACTGACTGCTACCTTCTCTTCATCCTCACTTCAGTAACTGGCTGCTCCCTTCTCTTCATCCTCACTTCAGTAACTGGCTGCTCCCTTCTCTTCATCCTCACTTCAGTAACTGACTGCTACCTTCTCTTCATCCTCACTTCAGTAACTGACTGCTACCTTCTCTTCATCCTCACTTCAGTAACTGACTGCTACCTTCTCTTCATCCTCACTTCCATAACTGCTACCTTCTCTTCTAATTCACTTCAGTAACTGACTGCTACCTTCTCTTCATCATTCATGATACTGTCTCAAGAGCAGAATCTGTACCATAATTACTGTCTGTTTACAGGCCATAATATTTTTTTTTTAATATAATCTAAAGAACGAACTCTAGCTTTCAAACCAAAAATCAATAAAAACTAAAACAACGCTAAAATGCAGGCAGCCTGGATCAAACTTAATTTAGTAATCCACAACCAAAATCAAATAGAACTGAAGAAGAAAAGGTCAAATAATCAGCTATTAACTGATTATTAAACTTTTTCTTCTTCAGTTCTATTTCCCTTTCTTTGGTTGTGGATTACTAAATTATATTTGATCGAGGCTGTAAATGATTATTAAACATTTTCTTCAGTTCTGTTTGGCTTTGGTTGTGGACTACTACTATTACATCACCATGTAACTTTTCCTTAGCTATTCCACCTTATATTCTTCATATTTTAAAGGTCACTTTACTGAAAGTTGGACTTAGTTTACCCAGCTAGACTTAATAGATACACCTCCTGCTTCCTGCTCTACTTGAAGCTCAACTTCACTTTACTTCTCTCTCCTGTTCCTCTTTATATTCTCCTCTATTACTTGTCCCTTTCCCAACTCCTTACTAAGACTTTATAGGTTCATAGGTTCATACTAGGCTATCTGCCCTAGGGCATTTATAAGCCTAACCAGAGTGTGTGTGGCTTTCACCACCCCTTAGGATGAGAATACTATACCCATTAGTTTGCTGTGCCTCTGTCCAGCAGTGACACAGAGATGATTCCCGGGGTAAACCTACGATCTCCCATCCACTCGTCAAGATTTCTCTTGAACAGAGTCAGTGAGGGGCTCTGCCTCACATGGACTGGGATTCTGTTCCATAGTGTAGGGAGTCTCTGGGTGATGAATCTGTCCCTCCAGCACGTTCTATTTATATCCGTGTTGAGGTTTAAGTCTCTTGCTCTCGTGGCTCTGGTGGATTTGGATTTTTTGAGGTGGAGCATGTCCATTAATTCCGGGTTGGACATGGCCTTGTATGTCAGGCACAGATCACCTCTGAGCTGGCGGTATGCGACTGAATAGAGCTGGAGTTTCTTCAGTCGGGCATCGTATGACATATGTTTGAGCCCCTTTATCCTTTTGGTGAGGAACTTTTGGGGTCTTTCCAACTGCTGCAGGTGTCGGGTAAGGTACATTCGAATGGGCGTTGTACTCAATCATTGGTCTGATAAGTGAAGAGTACAGGGGTACAATGACCTCTCCTGATCTGGATGTGAATCCCTTCATGATCAGGTGGGCAATGTAGAAGGTCTTCCTAACCACTTTGGCAATGTGAGTGTCAAAAGAGAGGTTACTGTCAACTTGGGTCGCCAGGTCCCTGATAACTTCTTCCATGTTTAATGGATTACCACCTATGTGGTAATTAGGGGTTACCTTGTTTTTCCCAAAGGGTATGACTATACATTTTTTGGCATTTAGCTTAAGGCCATGGCTCTGGCACCAGTTATCCATTTCTATGAGACCTCTCTGGAGGATGTCTGTGTCTGATGGAGTGTCAATTATGGTGCCCAGTTTGCAGTCATCTGCAAATTTTGTCAGCCACAATCCCCCTATGTTTGCCTGCACTTCAGAAAAATAAATGCCGAACAAGAGGGGGGCCCAGGACTGAGCCCTGTGGGACACCGCTCGTGACCGGCTTAGAGTCTGACATGGCACCAGCAACTCTAACCCTGTGTGTTCTGTCCTTGAGCCAGTTTGCAACCCATCTTGTGACATATGGGTTTACATCTAAGCTGGTGAGCTTTTCTATGATGCCCGAGTGGGGTATTGTGTCGAACACTTTTGCTAGGTCAAGGTAGGCTGTGTGAACTGCCTTACCCTCATCAATGGCCTTAGTGACTGTTTCGAAAGAGTCGACCAAGTTCAAGAGGCAGGATCTGCCCTTGACAAAGCCAAATTGGGCAGGATCCAGTGTCTGTAGGTCCCCAATGTCTTTATTTTTGAGTTCCATTATGATCCTCTCCATAGCTTTGCAGACAAGGCTCGTCAAGCTTATGGGGCGGTAATTTCCAGGGTCCGTAGAAGCACCGCCTTTGTGGAGTGGGACCACAGTTGCCGTACGCCATTCTTTGGCACGTATCCTGTAGTAAGGCTAAGATTAAACAGCAGCCTTATGTGTGGGTTTAGTTCCTCATTGAGTTCGTGTAGCACACAGCCGGGGACACCGTCCGGTCCCATTGATGCTGTGTTTTTTGCTTTAGAGAGAGCAGCTCTCACCTGGGCATCTGAGATGTTTGGGAGGCTAGACTCTGGTGGGATAGATATTTCTCCTTTTGGGGGAGGGAGGAGAAATTTGCACTGAACCTGTCTGCCAGTATGTTGGCAATGTCTGTGGGTTCAGTGATTTTTATCATTTTGGACTAATTCTGAGCATATCTGGGAGTTTCCACCCAGGTTTCTAACATAGCTAAAGAAGGCTTTATGATTGTCTTTTGTGTCATTAGCGATTTTTCTCTCAAAGTTGGCCTTGGATGATTTTATGAGTGATCGTAGTTTTTGCTAGTATTGATCAGAGATGCCTTCCCTTTTAGGGATTTTGCTCTGTCATGTAGTAGCTTTCTCCTCTTGTTGTAGAGTTTGTTTATGGCTGGGGTCCACCAGACCGGGTGCCTGCCTTTGGTAGAAAGGGTCTTGATTTTATTAGGGATTGCTTGATCCATACATTCCTGGAGGTGCTCGTAGAAGGCATTTGTAAGGGTTTCAGCAGCGTGGGTTGTGGTTTCCACTGGCTCGGGGCCTTGAAGGATACCACTCCAGTCTTAAGAAGTGTGAAGTTTGCTTTTGAGAAGTTCTTCACTGTGGTCTTTTTGCTGGGGTGGGGGCGGGATGTGGATCTCCAGTGAGATTAATTTATGGTCTGATCTCACCAATGAGGGATATACTTCCGTGTGGAGCATTTTGTCCCCATGTTTGTGATGATCAGGTCTAGTATATTTTCTCCTCTTGTGGGAATGGTGACTAGTTGTTCCATAGCATTTGAGTTTATGAACTCCAGGAACCTTTGGGCTAGGGTGTTGGGGCTTGAGTAATGTTCCCAGTCTATGTTTGGGTAGTTGAAGTCACCCAATATGATGGTGTTTGGAGAGACATTCATACTCTCCAGTGTCTTCAGGAAGGCTGTGTGGGTTTCCTGAGTTTGAGAAGGTGGTCTGTAGCATGCTACAAACTGTAGGGCAGTTTTACCTATGGTTAATTGCACCTGGATAGTCTCCGATGCTTCATGCATTGCCACTAACCTGGAGGTGTGGGTATCCTTTATGAATATGGATACTCCCCCTCCTTTTGTGGTTTGGTCCGGATTTTGGGGCCAGAACGCATGATATGAGGTATAACCTGATAGTGCTGGGGTGCTCTCAGGAGCCTTGAACCAGGTTTCAGTCACAGCACAGACATCGATGTTCTCCATACTGAGGAGGGCTTTGAGGGCGTGTATCTTGAGGTTTAGACTTCTGGCATTGAGCAGTATTACCCTTAGTTTTTCTCCATTTTTGTTTTCTAGGGCGGTAGGTTTATCATTTGAGCCTTGCCTAAAAAAGGCACTACGGGGGTGGCAAGAGCCTTTGCCAATATCCGGAAGCCCAGGGTGACAGGTGCAAGCCGTCCCTTAAGCAGCGTGGCTTGTCAAGCATGTCATCCCAGGCAGACAGACATTGATCCCCTTAGAATGACACCAGTAATTAAGCCAATTATTAAAGCTGATCATTTTGTCTCTGTATTGTGGCATCATTCTTGGTGAGGGTAGGATACTGCTCAGGGTCAGGGTCATACCGGCCTGGGCTACATAATCTGAGAGCTCCTCTATGTCTCTTTTCATGTAGTCCAGGGAGGTGCGTCTCAGGTCGTTCACACCGGCATGGACAATGACTGAGTCATACTTGTACTTGCTGTGGAGTGACCTGAGTGCTTGTGTTATGTGGCGGATTCTAGCGCCTGACAGGCAGCTTACTGTGATCTTTTCCTTGTTCAGTCTGGTGAGTGGGACGTCAGTGTGTCTGACTATGGAGTCACCTATAACAAGTGTGTCTGGCATTGTGTTTGGCCTTAAGGGCTGTGACTGTTTAGCACACTGACTTTGAGAACTATGTGTTGCATGTCTTATGTCTTGAGGTGGCAGTTGCTTGGGTGTCTGCTTTGGAGGCCTCTGTAGTTTTGGTAGATTTTTGATCAGTGCCTCCGAGTATGTCTTTGTGTGTTTATGTGTTTGTTTTGCAGTTGTGATAGTTCTATGTGAAACTGGGTTTGTGGTGTGCGTGGTTTCCTTCTCCTCCTGTCTGGTCTTGCCAGTCCTGAGTTGAGAGAGCTCAGCCTCCAGTTTGGCTATATAGTTGCATCTCTCACATGTATTTGTGTTTTGTGGGAGAAGGAGTGGGTTGTCTGTGTACATGAGGCAATTGTAACATTGCCTCAAGATGCCCAGATTCACCAGCTGAACAGGAGAGGACGCTAGCAACTGACCCTTCGACATGCTAGAAAAAGTGAAAAAGTTTGCTGTGTAACTGAGTCAGGAGGGACCTATAGGGAAATGGGTATTCAAGGGGATTCTAGGCTAATGTAGTACTTTGTTTAGTATATAAGTACTTTACCTATATAAAAATGCTTTAGGAGCAAGTGCTGAGCTTTTGAGATAGAGAATAGAGAATAGACTGTTTAGATTGCAAGTAGAGAAGTTCTAAGGGAAAAATTGAAGAGCAGACTTTACGGAGACAGAAATAGTTTAACCTTGTTTAACCAATTATTCTAATTATTTCCCTCTTCCTTCTTGTTACACTCCTTCTATGAAAAAAAAAAAATAGATTCAAACTCGAAAATAAGGGATGTGGTATTTTATCTTATCTAAACTTTAATATATCTGTCACTGAAGTTAAATGCTTTGCACCTGTAATTTGTTTTTAAATTTGTCTTTTCTTTGTGGAGCTTTTCTCCCCGGGCCTCTACTGAAAATGGACATATGACTAGCCCGGTCAACAAATGTTAAATAAAATAAAATAAATAAATACTAAATTACATTTGCTGTAGG